>NW_020438942.1:900470-904501 GCF_000699045.2 Agrilus planipennis
TATCAGCAATTTCTTATGCTGAAGTGTAAGATGTGTTGAATACCTATTTACAAACAATTCCTTTAAATTATAATCATTGATTACTATCTATGATCTATTAAGAAACCATAATGGCCGACATCAGTGACAATGCGACAACAATTGAAAAAAAAAATGACGGCCGATAACTGCAACAATTGGAAAACAATAATGGCCGACACTACGTCATAGTGGAGCAATAAAAATGGCAGAGAACAAGGGGAAGAACTAGTTTTTGATATGAAATATTTTTAAACAAACTCCGATTTTTGACATTAGGCATATCGTATTTTCTGTATTACAAGACAAGTAAAATCAATGGAGTAGATATTTGTTCTGTCACCCTTTTTAATAGCGTATGAACTCTAGTGCGTTGTCATCATATCAAGAATACGATTCGACCAGCGGTAATCCCATTTTCACTGTATTGTCAGCAAGTGTGAATAATAATAGTCCTCGTATTGACTAGTTAATGCATCAGCATACATGCCTAAGTGCAGCAGTGCTCTTAAGTAAGATATTATGTGCATCTTGAATAATACATTTCAAGTGCGATTGCCACGTTGGCGTTTTCTTTTTCTTCTTTGTTGATTGCTCGTGTTCGCGAGGAGAGCATGACGCTTCCTATCCGTGTTGGTTCGTTCGTTGCGCTGAAGAACGGGTCTTGCAACTTGCACTCTTCCCATGGTATCGCGACAAGACCCAGACGTACATATTTATATCCCGTACGGTGTATAATTCATTGCGAGCGGCTTTAATATGTTTGCACAACATGTTAAACACATCATACTTATGCACCGTGTCATCCGTTATTATCCACAATTGCGGGTATCATCTCGTGAAACTTGTTGCGGCGACGGCGATGGATGGTTGGATGGATGGATGGATGACCATCCTACCATCTCGTCCAATTGCGTAGTATCAGAATTAACGTGAAAATCCACAGTACGTGACATTGCCGCATCGTATCGTATGCGTTGTTACCGAAGGATTATCATTAACCAGCTAACTCCATTGACAGTGAAACATTCAACAGGCATTTGAACGCATCGAGGAATGCTGCCTCGAGAAGTTTGATTGCTTATAATTATTATGCAGTAATGGGAAATTAAATTAAATGACTTACAATTGCCTTTGTTTGCTACGAACGATAAAACTAAAAAGAAATATTGTGTGAATCTGGAAGTGGATGAACAACACTTAGATAAGATGAGTCAGATAAGTCAGGACGGAAGGAGTAGTAGGGATACAAAGCAGAGAGTAGCGTAGGGTCGAGTCGCCTTCAATAAAAAGAAGTCACTTCTATGCTTGCGAACGATTAATTTGGAAATTCAAAAAAGATTGTTAAAGGTGTATGTTTGGAGCGCTGCGCTGTGTGGGTGCAAAACATGGACGGTGGGCGCTGCCGAAAAGAAAAGATTAGAAGCATTCGAAATGTGGTGTTACAAGGGAATGATGAGGATACTGTGGATAGAGATATTAGAGAATAGGAGAACAGAGGACTCTATTGAAATCAATAAGAAATAGGCGAGATAGGTTGGTAGGACATTTTCTTAGGCATGAAAGTCTACTTAGAGACATATTAGAAGGGAGTTAGGAGTAGTAGAGGTAGAGCTAGATTAAAATACTGTTCTCAAATAGTTAAGGAAATGGGTTGTTCTAATTTTAGGGAAACCAATGCGAAAATTAGCTCAGGATAGGAAAGAGTAGAGGTGCGTGTCCAACCAGTCTGACGACTGACGACCTTATGATGAAAATGAGGTATAGGACGTGTCGGGAATCGAATAGGTTAGGCCTCAAGGTTAGGCCCCAAGCCGACCCCTTTAACGACTGAACCACCTATCGCCGCTTTAACATAATTTCTAAAATATAAAATCTAGCAAATTGATTCCCGATTTGAAAGAATCTTAATTATACACTCAAGTATTATAAAATTTTTATTTGAACAAAACTGCTTTGTCTGTTGATACTCAACTGTTCATTTAAAGTTATGAAACATTTGCTAAATTTTTAATTACTTCCCCAGTTAATTGAGTTCCACAACTATGAGCATAGTCTCGCTAGAACTTCCCGATAATTTTATCAGTAATTACCGGAATATCTATAAGTACTTTTTATGGTTGTTACTGCTGTCACTTTTCGTAGCTTAATGGTCAGAGCGTTGATGCATAAGGTCAAAGATCCCGGGTTTGTTTCCCGACGGGGGTGTGACAGCGGCAACAATTTCTTGTAGCTGATAAAAATTAACATTAACTTTAATAATTACACATAGCGCTTTCGAGAGCATATTTCTTTTAAATTCGGGTAATATTAGATGCCATCAACTTTTAATTGGCTTTTCGGAAGGAGGATGTCTTGTTCTACCAAATTGTACAATCATGAGACCGTTTGAACCCCAAAGGGCATTTATTTTGTACCTGTTTCGTATTTTGCCATTTATTAATGCTTGCTTTTGTTTCTGTTTTCAGGTAAGAATTCGATTTCTGGCCATCAGCTTTGTCGTAAGTATAGAGCATAAAAGACATGCATGTCTGCAAAAAAAATGTCAGCTTTATGTATCGCTATAAAACACATCAGAAAGGTCAAGGTTCTTCATAAATATTTCGTTTTCTGCTTTACAATATCTCTCAAATCCTTAATCCCATATGGATTCAACTAAATTTAGCTAAAGGACACCATCTATCCATAAACCCTCGTGTATGTTTCCAGATCTCTTTTACCCTAACCCCATGGGGAAAACCAAAGTAAATTTAAGATAACATTGAAGTAGATCCAGGCATACCAAAAGCGAATTTACAAACAGCAGCATCTAATTTATAGTAATGTTAGTAAAGAATTTTACAACTAAGAAAAAATACGTAACGAACTAAATCGATTCTTCTTTACAACTTCAATAGCTGTTTTCAAAATAAAAAAGCACACAAAATTTTTAAGTGGTTTTGTTTTTCAAAATTCTTTTTTGTCTGTCATTTTTTTTTGTCAAAAGTTAATCAATTGAGAAGAGAAACATAAGAAAATAATGTCTGCATGATGACAAGCATTTTGATGAACAATGAAAATATTTCNTTGGTCAGGCCGGAAACTTATCAATCCACCCTCTTATATAACATATGTCCAGGATTTAAATACATTAAATGTTTTTCTAGCAAGTATTTACGACGATTTGGTTAGTGGAGCGGAGCACCTACGTCAAAGAAGTAATTTATCGTGAAAATCTCAATTTCCCATCTGCCAATTACACGCTGTAACACTTTTATTTTCATACATATTCAAGCTTCTATCTACCGCCCGTTCGATCGGAGTGCGATTTAGATTGGAGAACCTCATGAACTACTGCAATCAATCACATAATCCAATCTGTGATAAATAGTCGAACGTTTCTTCTGTTTGAATTACGAATTGAATACCTACTTTATAAAATCCTCCCTCGTTCGTGTCGGTTCGCTGTGAAGAACGTTTCTCTAAAGGGATTTTCTAATGAAAAAACATAAAATTTTAACGGAATATTGAACTCGGCATTATGAGAACTTAATTTTTGTTATGGTCTTTAGGTGACGTTGATAGACGCTTCGTTTATTCCCTGATAATAAATTTAATTCTGTCTTACATACCTAATGTCTACCCTTTATTAAATTAGACAATTTGTTTTTTTAATACTTAATCTAAAAGGAAGACCTAGGTATAACTTTAAATAAAATGGAAGCGGTACTGACAGATCAGTACTGTATGAAAATAAATAAAAGTATCTAAAATACTGATATGCAAGGGAAGAAAAAGTAGGGAAAGGGCGAATATAAAGATAAGAGACAAAAAATTAGAAGAAGTGGCTGATTTTAGATACCTAGGAAGTCAGATAAGTGAGGATGGAAGGAGTAGTAGGGATATAAAGCAGAGGATAGCGCAGGGTCGTGTCGCCTTTAATAAAAAGAAGTCACTTCTATGTTCGCGAACAGTTAATTTAGAAATTCGAAAAAGGTTGTTAAAGGTGTATGTTTGGAGCACGGCGTTGTACG
>NW_020438942.1:906094-1066235 GCF_000699045.2 Agrilus planipennis
AAAAAAAAATTATAAGTGCTGTCAGCACAGGGCAATGTAGTATTACGTAAATAAAAGTTAGTATCAGCAATTTTTTATGCTGAAGTGTAGGATGTGTTGCATACCTATTTACAAACAATTCTCTTAAATTTTAATCATTGATTACTATACATCTATTAAGAAACCATAATGGCCGACATCAGTGACAATGCGACAACAATTGAAAAAAAAAATGACGGCCGATAACTGCAACAATTGGAAAACAATAATGGCCGACACTACGTCATAGTGGAGCAATAAAAATGGCAGAGAACAAGGGGAAGAACTAGTTTTTGATATGAAATATTTTTAAACAAACTCCGATTTTTGACATTAGGCATATCGTATTTTCTGTATTACAAGACAAGTAAAATCAATGGAGTAGATATTTGTTCTGTCACCCTTTTTAATAGCGTATGAACTCTAGTGCGTTGTCATCATATCAAGAATACGATTCGACCAGCGGTAATCCCATTTTCACTGTATTGTCAGCAAGTGTGAATAATAATAGTCCTCGTATTGACTAGTTAATGCATCAGCATACATGCCTAAGTGCAGCAGTGCTCTTAAGTAAGATATTATGTGCATCTTGAATAATACATTTCAAGTGCGATTGCCACGTTGGCGTTTTCTTTTTCTTCTTTGTTGATTGCTCGTGTTCGCGAGGAGAGCATGACGCTTCCTATCCGTGTTGGTTCGTTCGTTGCGCTGAAGAACGGGTCTTGCAACTTGCACTCTTCCCATGGTATCGCGACAAGACCCAGACGTACATATTTATATCCCGTACGGTGTATAATTCATTGCGAGCGGCTTTAATATGTTTGCACAACATGTTAAACACATCATACTTATGCACCGTGTCATCCGTTATTATCCACAATTGCGGGTATCATCTCGTGAAACTTGTTGCGGCGACGGCGATGGATGGTTGGATGGATGGATGGATGACCATCCTACCATCTCGTCCAATTGCGTAGTATCAGAATTAACGTGAAAATCCACAGTACGTGACATTGCCGCATCGTATCGTATGCGTTGTTACCGAAGGATTATCATTAACCAGCTAACTCCATTGACAGTGAAACATTCAACAGGCATTTGAACGCATCGAGGAATGCTGCCTCGAGAAGTTTGATTGCTTATAATTATTATGCAGTAATGGGAAATTAAATTAAATGACTTACAATTGCCTTTGTTTGCTACGAACGATAAAACTAAAAAGAAATATTGTGTGAATCTGGAAGTGGATGAACAACACTTAGATAAGATGAGTCAGATAAGTCAGGACGGAAGGAGTAGTAGGGATACAAAGCAGAGAGTAGCGTAGGGTCGAGTCGCCTTCAATAAAAAGAAGTCACTTCTATGCTTGCGAACGATTAATTTGGAAATTCAAAAAAGATTGTTAAAGGTGTATGTTTGGAGCGCTGCGCTGTGTGGGTGCAAAACATGGACGGTGGGCGCTGCCGAAAAGAAAAGATTAGAAGCATTCGAAATGTGGTGTTACAAGGGAATGATGAGGATACTGTGGATAGAGATATTAGAGAATAGGAGAACAGAGGACTCTATTGAAATCAATAAGAAATAGGCGAGATAGGTTGGTAGGACATTTTCTTAGGCATGAAAGTCTACTTAGAGACATATTAGAAGGGAGTTAGGAGTAGTAGAGGTAGAGCTAGATTAAAATACTGTTCTCAAATAGTTAAGGAAATGGGTTGTTCTAATTTTAGGGAAACCAATGCGAAAATTAGCTCAGGATAGGAAAGAGTAGAGGTGCGTGTCCAACCAGTCTGACGACTGACGACCTTATGATGAAAATGAGGTATAGGACGTGTCGGGAATCGAATAGGTTAGGCCTCAAGGTTAGGCCCCAAGCCGACCCCTTTAACGACTGAACCACCTATCGCCGCTTTAACATAATTTCTAAAATATAAAATCTAGCAAATTGATTCCCGATTTGAAAGAATCTTAATTATACACTCAAGTATTATAAAATTTTTATTTGAACAAAACTGCTTTGTCTGTTGATACTCAACTGTTCATTTAAAGTTATGAAACATTTGCTAAATTTTTAATTACTTCCCCAGTTAATTGAGTTCCACAACTATGAGCATAGTCTCGCTAGAACTTCCCGATAATTTTATCAGTAATTACCGGAATATCTTATCTAAGTACCTACAGTATAAAAGCAAGCTTTCCTCAGTTATTTATCGATTTTACTACTGCAGCCGACAAGCTTTATATTATTTCTAAAGGGATTTTCGTTTAATTTGTGCGCATGAAGTTTTTCCGAGACTCATTAACTTTCGAATTATCGCTGATTAAGCAAGATTTTATCGCTTTTTAAGTGTCCATTTATTCAATAGAATTGCTACGCATAAATTGTTAACATGACAATTCACTATAGATACTGCACCGTATTTTCTAGTATAACTATGTGTTGATTTAAACAAGCCTTAATATTTATATGGATAAGCAATTTATATAAGATTAAGCAGAGCATACAGTTATTTGTCTTACAAATCACTTATTTATCTCACTGTGTACCTATGCCACTTTCTTTCCGCACCGTTTCTATCAAGTGTCTTTTGTTGTTAAATATGTCCCATCAGATACTTGTCAATTACACATTTCTGCTGCTGTAAAACATTCCTGATTATTTCCGGAAACTTCTCGTAACTTTCGTCTATCGCATCAGTCTGCTGTGAGTCATTCGCATATATTTAAGACCGCAGCTGTTCCTTTTCGACAGCGGTTATGGATAGCGCCGTCGTATCGATCTCCGCCTGCGGCAGTATTACTTAACAATACTTTATATAAAGTTGGAACTTTCATGGATAATTATTATATTTTTTTGCAAATATTTCCGGAATTCTTTCGCAGAATTGTAATCAGTCTACCAGCTAGTTTATTGATTTTATGATGTTTTAATTGTTCCGTTTCTTTAAATCCCAAATTTACAAGCGATAATTATTTTCTAGGACTGTAAACATTATTTAACGTGATATACGGACGCTATAATAATTTGTCAAAGATGAAGTGATAGAGTTTATGTGAATAAGCGAAGAAATAAAGGTCCCTAATGGAATTCACCGATAAATGTGACATTTGTTTATTGGTTTTCATTACGATTGCAGCAGTGCTGCACGTTTTAATTCGTTTTAATCTTCGATAAGTAATCCGGTTGAAATTCAAATTAGATCTTTGTAATTTAACGCATTGTGTGGCCCATTTATAACCAACACAAAACTTTGAATGTTTATAAATAATGTGACGTCGACTGATCGCCGTTTACATAATACCTAATGTCGAATTTAGACTGAAATATGAACGGGAATTTAATGGGAAACATTAATTAGTCTAAACAAATCGTCTAATTATATTTCGATTTGTTCAGGGTAATTTTTACAGGCCAGATCTCGATTGTATGATGACATCAAAATAATACGATTTAGCCAAACGTGTCTGGGTAAAATATTCACGATCCTTGATACAATTTCTCAATGTTTCAAATTTTTTTGGTATGTGAATGATAATAGATACATTCTTAATAACTCATTAATAATAAAATATGGATTTTAAAAATTTAACTGATAATATATCAAGTTTGAATTTCAATTTGAGAAGTTAGAAACCGCTTAATCGAGTATAAATGATTTTACAATTGATCTTTGGTCTACTTCGAATTTTTGTTAAGTCAGTTCGGATAATTTTGTCCAGGTAGCGCCACTTAGAACACAATGTCGAAGCGTTGAAATGCTACGTCAGTGATCGAAAGTCTACAGTTCGTTTAAGCGTATTGCTAAGAATGCATATATAGGGTGTTTTTGAAATAATTAACAAGCTTGCAACAGATGACAGGGCACTATAAAACAAGAAAATTTTGTAAATGTTGCATGCTTCTAAAATCCACCGTTTTCGAGAAAAACGTATTTGAATGTATAGGCAGTGGCCAGTCCGACTCTGGCATGATCACTCAAGGAAATGCGACATTACAACGCCGCATTCAATAAGCTACAAATTAGCTGTGGTAGCTGTATGGTTCCAGCGTAGGTTTAGGTTTGTAATGAAAATTTGTGCAGCTATCTCTTCTTGCGATACTAATTATGGAATTACCTGACTATCAAAACATCCAACTAAACATGATGCAGCAACGAATTAATTTTCTGAATTAATTTTACTCACTACAGATAACCTTAAATTAAAATCAGGATTCCTGACAAGGGAGAACGACAACAGTAGCAATTTTCCTGATTAATTTGAGATTACCTGTAGTGGTCAAATTAATTTAAAAAATTAGTTTAGTAATGCATTGAGTTGACCCTTCAAAAATCGAAATTGTCTCATCGACATTCAGAATGTTGTTGTTTAATCATAAACTTGCCGTGACAGTGTCTGTGGCTAAAGGCACGCTGCCACGCTCCGGCGTAATTACCTGGTCCTAAAAATTAATGCGATTGCGCTTGACTTACATATTGATTAAAATTGTTAGAGGTTATGGTCTATCCGTCGAATTTTAGATGGATTCATCTTCTAGTTTGGCAGTACAGTTTTCATGGTGTTTTACACTTTTGAAAATTCAATCCTAAAATCACCACTGGAGTATATAAACACTATATACAATTGTAAATTAAAAAGAAATGTCTTAGTCGAAGTCGACAAATAAGTTTTTCTTAATATTTATTCCTATTAATGCCAATGCGTGTCTAATTGTAAACAGATTAGTTGTATCTGTCATTGATATATGTATAGGAATGTGCTTGTATTGTGCCCTGAATAGAATCATTAATTCAAACAGATAGCCAAATAGTTGTCAAGTTAGCGTTTAGTTATATTAATCAGTTTGATATTCAGCTGTCATGTACTGTCTGAATTTAATCTTTGTTACTGTTAAGATTGATGCCTCTAACTGTAACGCAAGCGGAGGAAGCGGCGATGCCATTTGTAACACGTTTTTTTTTGCTCCTCGATATTTATTTCTGACTCGAGAAGTTAAAGAAATTTTAATATTTGTGTTTCGAAACATCCATGTATGTTGTAAAAGTAAATAAAATATGTTTATCTATTGAATACAGCCCTGATTTCAGAACTTTATCACGTTATTAAGTTGCCGATACCTCAGATATTGTTACATCTCTCGTTGGTGCACTTACCTATTATATTAACTTTCCTCTTACATTAAATAAAACCTCATTGAGTGCTTTACCTGTTTATATGACTATAGAATATTCTGATTATTTCCGGAAACTTCTTGCAGGTTTCAGTGACATGCCAGACTTGTTCGTATAGAAATAATTTTTTGTCATGTTAGTGCGGAAAGCTCGTTTTGCGTGCTATGAAATAGGGAATAAATGGCCTCTTTTCAGCCGTGCTTTAGTCGGGAGGCAATGAAATTCGTCTTTTGAGCGCATGCGCTGAAGTTTATGGGCTTGCGCAGAAATCAGTTGTTCAATGACAATGTCTTTCTAACCTCTAAATCATTTACTCTTATTTCGCCAACTATCAATTTAATAACGAGCTTTCCGCACAAACATGACAAAAAATATACGTACCTCGGGAAGAAACAGGGTTGTCTCACACTGCATGTTTGCAATTCACATGCAGTCTGCAATAACCCTGTTTCTTTCCTCGATACGTAATGTACTATACCGTATCGCCGGTATAGATCGCCTGCGGCGATATATGACACATTCTTACAACAAAGGTTATCTAGTATTAAAGAAAGGGATTAAAGCTGTCACATTTGAAATTAAGAAAGATTGAACATCCAAAGTAGTTTTTTCTGTATAATAACGACAAAGATAATAATAAGATACATTAACCTGTACTGTGCGAGACAGTAATTGACGCCAAATATTCTAATAGGCAAACACAGTCAATTAATACCAAAGAAGCGGTAGTACATATTGGTGGTCGATTAGTTGTCCGGAGGCAAAGCAGGCTGTGTAAATGTAAACAGCATTAGCAGCCACGTAACATGTTAATGTCCTTCAGGCAATTTGAATTAACTCGCGCATAATTAGATAAAAACGCTTAAGGAATTTGTGTGTGCTGTCTAGTCTACTTTTATCTATCGTCCTCGCAGCTATCGCACCTGTATCACATAAAGCGCGGTTAATAAAGACCACGGCTATTATTAGTACTAGTAATTACCATTAGCAATTCACATGTACAATTTTATACGTCGGTCAGTGACGGCTAAAAGGCATGCTCACAAAAAGAATTTGTTTAACTACCCAATAATAAAACAATTTAGTAGTCCCCCCGTTTGTCCTAATTATAGCAAGAAGTCAAGTATAGTGGGTGTAGTACAGTGAAATTGTAAAGTTTGAAAATGTCAGCGAATTATGCTTGATGGTCATAGTTCAGGAGTGCTTCTCCTCAGGCCAGAAAACCGATGGAATTGTTAAATTGACATCTTGCCAACTATTGGGATTGACATCCTCAGAGGACGTATTGAGGGCATGAAGTCTTTGTAATATTTCCGTTTTGTGTATTTCAGTTTTAGTCACCCCCGCCCTTCTAAAGGCGGCACTAAACATAATGCTATTCTATAGTGTAAAAGAAATAATTTCGTTTTATAGTTTATTGATCATTTTACTTGATATTACCAATAAACAACAGTGGTAAACGATTTCGCGGTAATATTCAAGTTTATACTTCCTCTAGAAGGGTCCTTTACAGAGACAGCAATCTGATTGTTACTCCTAAAAGAATAATTAATCAACACCGAAATCTATAAGGTATTTTTTCTTCTTTACCTGTTTATTAGGACAATAGTAGTTCCTTTATCCGGTCTCCTAAACGCAACAGAGTACAATCCGCTTACTGAACCCGCGAGTTCAATTCTTACAGAGCCCGGAGGAATGAATTTTGAAAAATGAATTATTGAATAATACATAGGATTTTTGTAAAATTCATCTTGCTCCGCGTTAACAATTATTGGAGAATCTACATTGTTTCCAATGTACGTAGGTCCCCCAGTTGTATCCAAAGCCATATTCCAATCAATCCAACCTGTTACATTCCTGTTTAGGTCCTAAAAAATAAAAGGAGTTTCACATCCAACGAACGGTCGATAGACATATATTTAAGAAATAAAAGATTAGTACCTCAATTATATCAATTGCATAAAGGAGACCTCTAATCCATGATCCTAGTATAACATGAGGGGTTACTAAGTAAGATCCTGGAAGTAAAATTGAAATATAAATATTAAAAAGTTCATTCTGATGATGTTCTAAAAAGGCGAAATGTACATGGAGTCTTTCTTCAAGTTAATAAACTGTTGAAGGGTATGTTTTTATTCATACCATTTCATTACGTAAATATATTGCGACTGATATCTAATCTATGCGATGTTACTGGTGAATGATGAGGATACCGTGGATAGAGAAGGTTAGAAATGAAGAGGTATTAGAAAGAATAGGAGAACAGAGGACTCTATGGAAGTCAATAAAAAATAGGGGAGATAGGTTGATAGGACACCCTCTCGGGCATGAAGGTTTGGTCAGAGACATATTAGAGAAAGAAACGAGAATTAGGAGGGGTAGAGGTAGACCTAGATTAGATTACTGTACGCAAATAGTTAAGGATGTGGGTTGTTCTAGTTTTAGGGAAATGCGAAGTTTAGCTCAGGATAGGAAAGAGTGGAGGTACGTGTCCAATCAGTCTTAGGACTGACGACCTTATGATGATGATAAAGGACAATATTGACTGTCATATACCTGAACAAGCTTCAGAAGATATAACGAATTTATTTGAGATTTCTTCGGAAGCTCTCTTCAAAAAACTTCTACCAAAAATTATATTCCAATACCAATGAACAGAAAACCCATCTAAATATTCCGCAACTTTTTCATCGTTTAATAACTAAAATTACGAAAACAGATTTAAAAATTGTCTTTTAACAAATATGTAGTTTTACTCACATATTTTGGATACCATGGATAAAAGAAATTCTGATCGTCAATTCCAAGTAGTTTGATCTTGGAAAATTCGGAATTTCTAATAGTCGGTCCCAAATTTTCACCAATCCATTTACGCTGTAACATTTAAATGAAATATCGACATACAAAAAATACATTCTTTATATTTCTTACCAAATTATTGGGTAGCCAACCGTTTGTAGGAATTCTATTTCCAATGAAAAAAGCTAAACTCGGTTCGTTCCCTGTGGTTAAGCCCCAGAATTCTATATCTTGTTCTTTATATTCTCTTAAAAATCTAAGTATGTAATCCGCCCAAGCCTGATAATACTCCGACTTAACGAAACTAAACATTCCGGCATACTGTTTCCTGGTCTTCATCCATTTTGGAGCTGACCAAGGTGATGCTAACAATTTTATATTATTTTTTGCCAAATTTTGAGCCACTTTAACAAGTGGTATCTAAAACGTTGTAATTTGTCAGTACGCATTTCATTTCATCTTTTTTTATTATAGTTAATCGACTCTTCAGTACCTTATAAGTATAATCTTCATCTTTTAGTGAAAAATTCGAGAGACCAACGTCTTCATCGTCGTTTTCTGTATCATCGTAGGTATAGCCATGAGTAGAAAAATCTGTTCCTGCAATGGGGACTCTGCACAAGTTATATTCGCTTCCTTCGTCGGAAAAGTACGACCTAAACGCAAGGAATTCTCATTATATCTTACAACTTGAACTTTGCAGGAATGTCAAATAAAAGCATGTGATACATGTGTGTAACAAAGCGCTTTCTAGTGGTTTAGGAAGGAAAAGTATATTTCTATCGTTTTTTTTTTTATTTTCGCGGTTAAGTACGTACTTAACGAGTACTTTTTAATAGTTTGACGTCATTCTATTGCGGCACTACCTACACTAACAGATAAGATAGTTAAATGCTAGATTATTATTATTCTAACTCGTTATTTGTGAACTTTGTTACTCACATCGTCTTTAGAGGCCAATCTCAGTAGTTTCCTTTGCATTTAGAAATTTAAGAAGTCGCGAGTTTTTAAACAATGCAAATTCTACTGTAAAACATGTATAACATAAACAAAGAAATATATCGGTCCATTGTAAATTTTTTTTGGATTTGAATTATTGCTTCATTTTAACAACTTCTTGTATTTCTACACATAAATGAGACTACTGAAATTATGACTGTAAAGAGGCTATGAGCTACTACATAGTGCACAAATGACAATAAAATATTGTAGCAGTACTCCCATTATCCGGCACTGTCTAACTACGGTCCAATCAATTGGCGGCATCAATTTTTTTCAACGACATTTTGACCTGACTGAACGGACAATTTATGTTGTACGCAGTTCGGTTCTCACACCTTTATCGGACATGTAATTTTTTTTATATGAATTTAATAAATAAAGAAAAAAAATGCTTTATAATGTCAGAAAGTTTTATCATAAAAATTATCATTAAACTTATACAGTTATTTCTACGTATTATCCACTTGAAACTGACTGATTAACCAGTTGAAGCAATTATTGTAGAGTTTTATGATAAACTTTTTTGAATCATTATAAGGTATTTTTTTCTTGACATTTTTTTCTTAATGTAAGTGCAAGTCTGCTTTTAAAAAACACTTGAACGTTTTTTAAAATCTCTTTACTCCTGTCTGCCGTCTTGACTTTGCACGGACGGTGGTATTTTTGATCTGACCGTAACTGAACCGTAATCAGACTGTGACTTGGCAGTCAGTATGAAACGTCCTTTAGTGGATAGTCCGATGACGATTACGATGAACTGCAGAAATGATCCCATACTGCCTTGCATCCCTGCAAGTGCTGTACGTTTTACTGAGCGAAAACGTCAACAGTTGCAACATGACTTTGTACTGTCTGCCCTGCTGTGAATCCCGAATAAATAAGGGTTTTTCTAGGTGCGATGTAGGACTCATCAGGTTCAGAAATAGTTACAGATTCGGAGTATTCTAGTTTTAGGGAAATATAAACATTAGCTCAGGATAGGAAAGAGTGGAGGTGCGTTTCCAACCAGTCTTAGGACTGACGACCTTATGATGCTGATTGCTTTTATGCAGTCTGTCCATATCATAGGCAGGTTAGATTTACCACATGAGTGAAACAGTTTGGTTTATTGTAATAGCTTCGGTATCTTTTTAAATTTTATAGAAATTCGACGATCGGCAGGTGTTATGACAATATCCTCGAATTTTTGGCGAACTCAAATCAACAGCAAAGCTTTTATTAACACAATCTATGTATGTAATGATGTTTGGCATTACCAGAAATCTTTTTTCGTTTTATTTAAATGACAGATGGTATAAACTGGTGGACGTTACTTATTCCGAAGCTCCTTGAACCCATAAAGTCTATATTTTAATTCCCCAAATGGAATGAAGGTCCAAAGTCATGTTTCAACTTGTGTCGTTTCGCTCAGTCTAATTTCTTTTAAGAATGTCAATGCACGAGTTCTCGCTGAACTTTAGACCTTATTGAGACTGTGTTCCGATTATCGTATAGAACTCAATAATTAAATGAAGTGTAGCCCAATCCACTACAAACGGGTACTCATCCACGTGTCAGCCATTCTACGTAGGGATCCTGATGGTCTCCTAT
This sequence comes from Agrilus planipennis, assembly GCF_000699045.2. NCBI lineage: Eukaryota > Metazoa > Arthropoda > Insecta > Coleoptera > Buprestidae > Agrilus > Agrilus planipennis. Next base: position 916,672 of record NW_020438942.1, read on the forward strand.
TATTAATATTTTTTTAATAAACTGAAAATCTGTTATACCTAATTAATTTTTCTCTCGTTGTTCTGCTTAGATTGAGGTAATTAATAGCAAAGGAATCGGTAAAGGATCCTCCAAAGCCATGAATAGTCTGGTATGTTTTACTGTCATTAACCACAAGTTCATAATCTCCATTCGAACGGATGTCATATTCTGCGACACTTTTTTCCAAACGTAAACCCTCCTTGTTTGTTTCGTAAGCAACATATAAACCTTTGCGTAATTGTTTTAACGGATCTACTGTATCGCAGTAGGTCGAATTGCAAACGCATACTATCCCGGTGGAGAGTTCTCTTTTGGCACATGTGTTTGCCGCTTCTGTCGCTGCAAGAAAACTTATTATGTATTGTTTTCTAATATTGAGATCTAATATGTAATTGTTCATGGAACCTTCTAATGTTTCGTTTCGTTAGATAGTTTACCTAGCATTCATTTGTGGGTGAATTTAGATTTAAACACTTCTCTAATACTTTTTTTATATATAGGTACCTACTTCTTGAGAAACACTTACCTGAACTAAATACAGCACAAATGAGTAAACCGAGTATTAAATTTTTCAAGAACATGGTTAAACGACAATTGAAACGGCAAGAATTTGATTATTTATTTGTTCACATCGATATTTATATCTATTCATCATTTTTGATATTAAAAATGATATTTGTTTATCGGTAGTTTTATCTTCGTACTTACAATAACGTAATCTAGGTCTACTTCTACTCCCCTTAACTCCTGTTTCTGCTTGTAATATGTCTAACTAGCTCTTCGTGTCTTGAGACTAATTCTAAGCCGGTTTTTCCATGACTGAAATGATTATATAGAAAATACTTGTGTAGTTGGCAGATAACAATTTCCAAACAAATAAGGGTTGTACGGTCACACACACTATTATTATGGCGTAGTGCTCATGATTTATTAAACTTATTTAGTTAAAAAAATAAGTATTTCTGTAGTGGTGATGTACTGGCTCATTAATGACTGATAAGCAGCGATCTTGTTTTTTTGTTCGTAGAATGTGTACGTAGTCATGGACAAGCTCTTTAAACGTCTAATTTTCGTCGAATTTGTCTTAAAACTGCGAAGACGCGATAGGCTATATTAACTTTTTCTTTTTTTTTTAGTTCTGTTCTACCTTTGTAAATACCCTGGCAAAACCAAATTTTATTCTCTTCTGACTTTCATTTTGCCTTACCGGAAAATCCCCTAAAAACTAATTTACTAATACTTAAATACATAGATAACATCGATCAGTCAAGTGTGTTTCACTGGCAATGTGGATGTTATTGATAAAAATAACATCGCAACGTTATGAAGTGTTTTCATTTCATATTTTTTTTAATACACACAGGCAAAATTTTTCAAATGTAAGTATTATCTGCCATCGTAGATAATAATATAACTTAGATTTTCTCAATTTTTTTATTTTCTGCAATGTAGAATAACTTATAAAAAACTTGACGAGGAAGGTTTACACTCGATACAATTTATACGGTCACGTAGAATTGAGTGTTTTCATGATAAGAAACGAATATCTATATCTAAATAATTGCTTAGTAATTATTGGTTATCGATTTATTTATTTTTTAGTTCACAATAGAAGTATTAAACTTTCGGTTTGTTTTTTTAAAAGGGGATATCTTGATATATGGAGTGGTACAATTGCTTTATTTCTTAATTAAATTTTTGCAATGATTTAATTTTAAGTAAGTCTTATTTGTATCTCCGTCCATTGACATATACGCATGAGGATACGCGTAAAATACTTTTGGGTGTTTCATTCCCACCAGCCACTAATGCTGGTGGGCGGACAGTTCCTCCGGGCTACGCTGGAAAGTAGGGCGGATGGCCCTCTTCAGCCTCCTTTCAGGAGTCGTGGAAGTGGGTGGATGGTGGATGAGAAAGGTGAAACGAACGAAAAGACAGAAGCGAACGGAAGATTATCTGTGGAATATTCTTGTCCCAGCATTTACCTAAGTGAACCAAGGAAATCACAAAAAACTGGGACAAAGGCAAACGGACTCGGAATCGAACCGGCGTCCTCCCGAATGCTAAGCAATGGTCTAAACCTCTAGGTCATGCCGCTCGGTGAGGATCCGCTATAAACTGCTATCTATCGTAATAACTAATTGAATTCATAAAATACTAAATTACAGTAATTTATATACAGTTTTATATGAAAACCGCCCTTGTTTTCATGCTCGACAGGTATGACTTGATGACCGTACTATCCACCCAGTTATGACAAAGGTGTAAGGAGATCTATCGTTGCGTGCTTAAGGTTTATTTATAAGATTTCTGGATCCTCCTCACCTTTTTTTGGTAAAAGAAGCGAGTTGATTTTACGTGTGTGTAAAATTGATGAAAGACGTTTCTTGAGTCGTTGAGATTTAGCGAATAAGCCTGCTGCTTACAAGCTGTTGGTGTAAGGAGTGTGGAGATGCGAGAGGAGTCTTTAACGCAAGCCAAGTCTTTAAGAAAGGGTGCGCTGCAGCGGTGATCAAGAGCTGCATACATATTTTTGACGTCTTGGTAGCAACGTGGAGCTAAAAAACAATCATGGTTGCGTTTGTTGTTCTACGATGAAGTTACCACCATAGCAAGCAGTAATGGATTCTATAATAGCGGTCGGTCGCGCGTGTTTTGTCTCGAAAGTGCTTGTCTGGACTCATAAGTTGCGTGACAAGCTTTGTGCCTTCGGCAAATTCGCTGCCCACGAGAAATCGGTTAGGGAGGGTTAAGCCACCTAGCGGAGAAAGGGAAATGAATCTCCACCATACTCTCCATCCACTTGTGACGAGGGTGTAAGGACGAGTAATGTTATGACATGTATTAAAGTCTTAAGGGAGGTGAAGAAATAAACTCATGTAACGGTTTATTTATAAGATTTCCGGATCCTCCACCCCCTTTTTGGGTAAAAGAATTGAGTTGAATCTGCGTGTATGTGAAATTGATGAAAGAAGATGTTGCCTGATTCGCTGAAATTGGAGAACCTCGTTGTTTGTAACCTGTTGGTGTAAGCAATGAGGAGATGCTAGAAAAAGGTGGTTTCACCAATCAGGTCTTTAAGAAAGGATGCGATGCAGTCGTGATTAAGAGTTGCTAAGACATTTTTAACGTCCTGTTTGTAATACCTGAGGCTGAAAAAACGACGAATTTTGCGTTTGTTGATCTGTAACGGGGTCTCCACTTTAGTGAACAGTGAAGGGCACTAATAGGAAACAACTTGTGGAGGTTTCACGTGCGGTTCTTTACTATGTTATGGCAAATCCACACGTCAAACCAACACAGCTGAGCCATGATGGAATGAGGGACTCCCTGGGGTCTCCCCTCCGTCAAACGGATGGATCCCAGGAAACCACCGATGCGGTGTCTGAGGGTTAACGAGACGAGTAACCGCCTATTTCGGGCCTATCTACACCCTTAAACGTTCAATACAGGGACTACATAGCAAACCGGGCGATCCGCTGCACATCCCCCTACCCCAACCTAACACCAGTTGACAGGGCAAGAATCGAAGTTGGACTCCTGGGGCTCCCCCAGCTCCCTTGTATCAGTATAGGCTCTCCAGTCGCCATCAGCTACTACGGAGCACCCTTCGCTGGATGACATCCGTTTTGCCGTATACTCGCTATCACCGGACATCCTTCGGCCTCCTGGCTCGCCTGAGCTGCTATGCTTTTCGCATCTACTCTGCTTTCGCCACTAGTAGGCCCCCTCCTAATGGCTCAGACTACACACCCGATCCGCATAGTTATACATGGCTCTGCTATGTTTCACGTCGTAACCCCACTAATGGGTCAGGTTACCCTCAACTCTGTGACCCCGCCGCGCACCACTTGCCAGGACTCTTACTTCGCTTAGACATGGGTAGGGAGTGCGGCTACCCAGAGAACCACTAACTCTTCGGCGCCTGTCGAGGTTCCCATGCGATTGCCACTAAAGGTGTTGGTGGCCGCACCGGGAGAGCTTCTCTTTCGACTCGGCAGGTTTTATTGCGGAGGAAGGGCAACTCCACGTTAGCCTACCTCGTCCTGTTGTATCCCAGTAAGCGATGCTTAGGGATCTAGGCTTATCTGCATACCACTTATTTAAACAACCGAATTTCCGAATATATTTTATTAACATTAACTTTTACACAAAATATTATCTACTACTTAAATTAAACACTATACTAAAAATATGAATCAGAGAATAATGAATTAGGAAAAATGAATTAGAAATCTAAACGACTGGGATAGGATTCTTTACTGTTCTCCTTCAAAAACGCGCCACTTTGGTTTATATAGGGACGCTTAAAACTACGTCACAAGTACCGTTAGAGTACCTGCAAGGGTAGTTGTGCTACACGATTTCTCTTTTTTATAGCACCAAAAGCTAAAAGTTTGTACGTTCTCTCTTAGCCCTTGGGCGATGAGTTAAGTAAAAATACATACAAATAAGAATTCTACGAAATGAACTTATACTTAAATAAACTAAAACATTGGATTACAACATTCCGTACTGGGCTTACATCGCGTTCGCATGCCATCTTACCACGTACATTTTCCTCAGGGCTTCCGGCGTACTCTACGGCACACCAGACGGGTGCTTCCGGACCTTCGCTCGTGTACGTCGCTTGCTTCCCACAATCACTTTTGCTTCCAGATTCCCGGGGGTCCTTTTGCTTCGTCATAACATGTGTATAGGTACTGAGCCTTCCCACCGCGAAAAAATGAAGACCCTGAGGGGGACTAATAAGAAACAGAGAGACTAATCGCGCGTGTTTCGTCGCGCGTTTGGACCTATCAGTAATAAAGCTGGTGACAACCTTTTTGCCTTAGGTAATCGTCGACGTCCACGAGGAAAAGGTTAGGGGTAGTTAGGTCACCTGGCGGAAAGAAATGAATCGCCACCCTCCTCTCCAACCAGTTATAGCAAGGATGTAAAGAGTTATATGTGATGAAAGGGTAAGGAAGATGAAGAATTGAGCCGATGTAACTATTTATTTATAAGATCTCCCAACCGTTCACATTCATTTTGTGTAAAAGAAGCGAGTTGCTTTTGCGTGTGCATGATATTGACAAAAGGAAATGTGCTTGTGTTGTTGAGGTTTAGAGGAACCTCGTTGCTTATAACCTGTTGGTATATGCGGAGATGCGAGAAAGTGGAGTTTCAGCAGCAAGTCAGGTCTTTAAGAAAAGATGCGGTGATCAGGAGCTACAGACGCATTTCTGATGTCTTATTGGCCAATGCCTGGGGGTGAAAGTCTCCGTTTGTTGTTCTGCGACGGAATCGTCACCTTAAAGAGCAATAAAGGGCACTAATGAGAAAAAGAGAGATTAGTCGCGCGTGTTTCTTCCATTGCAGGAAATAGGTTAAAGGAGCTTTGGTCGCCTGGCGGACGATATCAAAACTTGGGTGTATGATGTGATTAAGCTAGCAACTTTTCTTAATTTTATCTTTACAGACTTTAAACACTTTATGTGTAAATGTATTACAAACTAAATTGGTGTATTTATCCACATCAATTCAATTTACATTTTTATTTTGCTTTCTGTTTGCTTAATTGTTAAGCTTTCGACCGAACACGGAATTTAACTGCTGGCATTATGAAGTTGCCGGTTTCCCTGATGACAAGGATTAACAGAAAAAAAAGAGGAGATGCAGGTAATTGACCATCAAACAGCTTCATTATACGTGTGTGCTGTCGTCGCGACCAAAATAGTGTGGGTCGATATCACCTTTAACGTTCAATTTTACACCTCTGCGTGGTTGTTAATGCTGCTTATGGTCGGCTTTTTTTCCTCCAATTATTCTGAACTGACTATCTTATCATCGCATCAAAACATGGAGCACGTTTCTTCTTCTTTTCAAGACATCCGTCTTTCAAAATTTAAAGAGGTGTCTTTATGTGCAGTCTCAGACGATATAAAGCCGGTCCAGTGTAACTTCTGTGAAAGAAATCCGTGAGTTTCTTAAAAATTTTTCCTATTTAGTGTTGTTCTTTTCATATTTCCAGAAACAATGGCCGCTTAGCATAATTTTGGGGAACATTTCCGACAGTATCTTTGAAAGTTATTGTATTTGACAGAAGGACATCGAGAAACCATTAAGCCTAGAAAAATTAAAAGCAATACTCTGGTTCCTACAATCAGTACCGTCTTAAAAGTTTCATATACATCACATACTTTTGATTACGTAGATATTTCTTGTAATTTGTGAATATGTTAAGAATTAGGAATCAATTCCATTCTTTGTTTGGTTTTTGTTTTCGTAGAAGAGGGAAAATCTTCAAAAGACACCCAGCCGTCTGTACGATTAGGTAGTGTCAGATTCCCGAGAAAGAAGTCCTCGGACCTATCGATTAAAACCCCTCTATGTTAGGCCGTTCTAGGACCAATTAAGGTCCTCTTCAGCAGTCTTCCTCATGACATAAGGATCCCTACCTATGAAATTGCACCGAAAATTGCTGATTACAAAACAGTAGGCCGCTGCAATCGCTAGGTCGTTTCAGTTATTGGCTTCTGCTCCTGCTTGAGACAACTTAGGTACCGACTGACGCCAGCGCTATCGTAGATTCTACAAAATCATAAATAAGACATGATAACACATATTATGAGATGACGTTCGTTCTCCTTGATTCTAACTTCCATGGATTAATAATGGTATCGATATCGTTAAATAGAAAAGGATCTTACAAAACATTAATGAACAATTAGCAGCGAATCTCTACAGATGGCATTAACTACGTCATCTATAGTTATTCAGACTATGATAAATTATGATCTGTGGACAGAAAAACAATTGCCTTTCAGAAAACATATTGCACGTACTACTTATGATCAGAGATCGAACGATCGCTGTTATATCGGTCATAAAATTTTATAAAGAAATCAATTGATACGTTTTCCATAAAGTTTTCATTTCTAACATCGTGCACATGTCTGATGATATTTCCAAAAACTAGATTTACTTATACATTCTTGAAGGTCGTCTAGTAATAAAACGAGAATAAGGGAGTAAATACATTTGTGGCTTTTCCTTTTGCTTTCATTTTCTATAAAGCTTCTTTGAAAACTAAATGAATTATATAAATTCGTTCTCATAACCTAACCATTGATGGAGTAGCTCCACTGTTGCCCCACGTCATCCTGGAAGCATCAATCAAGAGATTATCCGTTGAAATATCAAAACCCTTTTTCAGTTCAGCTACGCGCTACTTAATTAAATATAAGTTAAAAAAAGACGTGAAGATTTAAAAATAATAACCTGTATTCCGGTATCGTCTGTAATCTCTGCTTTCCACCATAAAATTACGGTTTTATAATACAATACAGCATACGTAATGTGCAGCAACATATGTGCCGCATCCTCGGACGTGCCGTAACTAAACCGTCTCCATTGCCACTCTTTAAATATACGTTAAGTCTTCTTTCGCCTTGAAGTGGTCGACCACCCAAATTGTCGAATTTTGCCCGAGGGTCCTTACGGCACCATTCCTATGCTACTGCATTATACCCTACTACCTACCTCAGAATACGGATCGAGCGGTTACTCAAGAAAGTGGACCTTGCAGGTTAGCGAAGAAGGTACAAAACCTCAAAGATAAGAGGTTGAACCATAAATGATGACAACGAACGGAGAACCGATTAGGTTTAACCGGTAAATTTATTATTAAATGGACCAAGAGGACATACTAGGTGGTTAAGATAAAGACTAAATGTTCTTGTTCCTTTCTAGCACCACAGCCATTACTTAACCTGGGTGACAGTGTTATGGGATATCAGATTTTCGCTTGTTAAAAAAATCACAGTTGAAGGGACCATCTGTCTCGAAGTTATTAAGGTGGATGTCGCCGCCTTCTTATTGTTACTCATTAGATTTAACACTTGTCGTGTGAAAATTGGCATTTTGTGTAACTTCTGATCTTTTAGAATGAGAATAAGACAATCCATGAACAAATGTATGAAGATTTGGACAACGCAATATCCAAAATTGATGTACGCTTCTGTTTTTTAGCTAAATTGTAGTCTGTGGTACACTATCGATAAGTTTTCAGTATTCAACAGAATTACCTATAGGTTGCAGGTCTTTGTCTGTCTTCTACAGTGTAAATCGTTATCACGAGTGGAAAGATGTTGGATAAATCTAATATTTCTGCACATTAAAAGTATCTATATTTCCTTTGTGGTACATTATCTACGTATTTAGAAAGAAAAGAAAAATTCTTTATCATTTCCCAATTCTACATAATACTATTCAACTCCTCGCTTCATTTTATAATCAGTATAAGTCCAGAATCATTACTTTTGTTTAATTTTCTTAAACGCCACGTTTTATTAATTAATGAGAACAATAAAACGGAAGGTCTAAGTCAGCTCTTTGGATTAATTAAATTTACTGAGTTTTACTCTGTTGGTGGAATTAACTAATAGTATTAGGCCTCCCATTTTATTGTACGAGAAGGATTATCCTCAATTTAGTTAGTCACGATTGCTTCTATCTTCTTTTGATTAGTTGTACGTTATGTATTTGGCCCGAATTTAGAACAAGAACGAGACCCCGAAAAAGAGACGATTCTTATTGGAATGCCTCCAACGTTTATTCGAATAAATCTCCAGGCATCCGGATATATCGCTGTCGCGGTTCATTTAATTAAAAATGCCACGGTCCCGTACGTTGTCAACGTATTTGTTTCTCGAACGCGCGTAGTCATGGGTAGCTTACGACTAGAGAGGACGAGATTAAATTTCACGGTTAAAATTTGCTGTCACCCGATTAGACGGAATTTAAAACCATGATAAGTTTATGTTTATGAAACAAAATGGTTGAGTGGTAAAAGAAAATTAAGTGTGTAAGATCAAAGAGGAATCTCATCGGCAGTGGATACAGGCGAGACCCATAATGGACTCGATGAGTGTCAAAGAGAAGTCGTATCCTTTCTGATGTCGTTTACAGTCACCAGCATCAAGTTACCATTTTTCTATTTCTTTGTATTTGAAAGAAGAAGGATCGAAACAGAAGACAATTCATATAGGCGTGTGTATTTTTAGAAATTGTAAAAATTTATCCAGAAAACTCAGCAAAATGCTGACCTAAATCCTCTATATATCCTGCAAGAAACAAAATGCTTTATTGAGCTTCGAAGCAAATTAAAACCACATTTGCAAGCGGTTTAATGTTCACCATTTCCATCCGAATTAGTCCAAAACCTAATGATACTTCTTGTATTGGATTAGTCAAAAAATCCTTATCATAGACTTCTTGGTGTTTATTAGTAGTCTATTTTCTTCTGCATAATCAGTCACATTCCTTTTCTTTCACCAGTTTGGTTAATTGCTGGTTTGGCGCCAGTAGACTAAAAATGGTCCAAATCAGGTGAACATTACGATCGGATGAAGCAACATCCAGCAAAATTGAAATCCAAAGTGTGGTACAGATTGAAAAGTGCTCTACACATAATTGAGAAGCAACTTGTTAGATTCAGTATGGAACCAAAACGTTGACGTGAGATTAAATAATTGGAAATCCAAAATTATTAAGTCGTCATTGAAAATCTCGGCGATTTTGTACGTGCCAATTTACATTCTCTGTGGCTCATCAAAATTTATTGTAAGAGTATTTCGATTTATCAAGATCAAAATACGTCATACAGTCGTTTATAATATCGGTTTGTGCCATTGTCCCGATGGTATGGGTATCATAGTCCTTTGATCATTGTCTCATTGTATTGTACCAATCCGTTTTGATAAAATTTAGAACATGGATACACATGATGATACAAGAATGGAAATGATGAAATTTTTGGAACGGATCTTTTTGATCTTCCCATAGATAGTGAGTTAACTCATATTTTTTTAACTCTTCCAGATCAGTGGGATGTGTCTATAGAAAAGTCTTTTGAACTACGACAAAACTTGTGAAATATCTATTTTGAAAACCCCTGTCAAAGCATCTTCTAATCATTCACAAGATATCTGAAAGAATTCCTGAATGTAATCTCTGCAGTTCACAAAAAAAATGATGTCTCCCGTTATTAGCTCCAAACGGGATCATAAAAAAAAAATATATTTTGAGTTACTAATTAAGTCGGAATTAGTAAATGGTCAAGGAACTTTGATACAGTTTTGATTTATTTAATTTCGGAAATGGAATTCGCCCATTTTATTCTACATTTGCTGTAGTTGTTAATGCATATCATTCCAAAATGGAAAACATTTTGAAACATGAACATAAAACAATTAGATCGATTTCTGGTCTTTCATGTTAACGTTGCTGTTTTATGAATAATCTACAGTATACACATTGGTGTGGCGATATTGGATTACTTTTACTTGTGTATAACAAGTAGGCGTATGTACAACAAACAACTGAACGACCAATGTGAATACGAATTCGCCCGATTCAGACGGTCTTGGAACGTGGGAAAGCACTCGCCTGTTAACTCACCCCCTTCGGGATAAATGTTGCATCTGTCGGCGGAGAACAGGAATACATTTGCAACACGGAAACTTACATGGTAGACGCTGGATAAATACCTAGCTAAATACCTGTAAATTTATACAAGGGGAGTTTCAAAATGTTCTTGATTCTTGAATGGATTTTTTTATTCAATTTATTTACATTAAATAGCCGGGTTTGGCAACCATACCAAATGTCATCCCTCGTCCTTCGTCGCAATGCTTCATATTTTTCCATATTTATACTTCATTACAAAATTTTCCCCCCACTTCTCGCCCCAAAAGAAACCATACTAAGAGTATTAACACTAAAACTGAATGATAAATCCAAGAACAGGGTCTGGCATGTTCTGAATAACAAATAAAATTTTAAATCTTAAAAAACGGTACATATAAAGACCTCCACCACCCTCTCTTCGCAATTTTTCATCGCCTTGGGCAATTGATTCCTGCGCTGGAACTTTTCAAACTACCCTCGTATCTGGAGGTAACCGCGCATGTGCGTACACGTCATTGGCTTCACATGCGGCTGGACAGGTCGCGTGCTGTTCGTAACGAAATTGTTTTATTTACGAGAAATAACTGACATTTCCTTACAGCCACTGCCCTTCTGGAATAATGGAGGTAATTTCTGAATATCGAAGAAAACTTTCGCAATGTTAATGCCTTACCTTACTCCGGTAATTCAATTTGCTGAACCATAATCTAAAAACGTTTGTTCCTAAATTAAGAAAATTCGGTTAATAGTTACCTAGTCACCATTTTGTTGAAAGGGTGAAGTAGTTGATCATCTAGAATACTGTAACTTTAGGAACGCGTAAAAAAAGTGATCATGCGGAAAGGGCTTGTCAAAAGTCTAAATTATAGGTAACTTTGGATACAGTAAGGTTTCAATAAGTAAGGTCTAAAATTTTAAGAGAGGTCCCCTTAAGAATGTTCATCTACTACCAAAGATGGCTTAGTGGAAAAAACATCGTATTTAAGTAGATTGCCAGTTATCTTGTCTTTAGTTCTTATTAAATAGTCAGAAATTAACTTTTACTACAGATAACCTCAAATCAATGAGGAATAATTGCTGCTGATATCAAGCCCTCGCCGGGAATCGAACCCGGGTCCTATGACTGTCCGCATCATTGCTCTACCACTAAACCACAAGAGGTGTTTAGATTATTCTCGAGGAGGGGAAATCTTTAAAAGACACCCCTGAAGAGAGGTAGTGTCGGATTTTTACTGACTAAAACCCCTCCTCGAGCGGGGAGATAAGTCCTGAGGGTTGCTCATCCCCAGGAAGAAAATGGAAGGTTGGGATTGGGGAGAGGATTGATATGGGAAAAAGGGTTGAGTATGGAGGGAGAAGGAAGTATTGGAAACGGAAACCGATGTAGGTGATTCTCCTCTGAAGTGATGGGTAGACACTGGCGGTAAAAAGCGAAGACTTGTGGTGGCAAAAATTAATTCACTTTAATCTATTGAAAATCTTTATTATTAAAAAATCTGATTGAAACGTATTAGGTAGTGTTTAAATAGTTTTATTTCATTTTTTTTTTAAACTACAAGAACAAGTCTTATAGCAACGAGATCGGGGGCTATAGCTCCTTAAGCCACGTCTGAAGACGGTCCTGTTTACATTTCTTCAATCATTAGATGTCAAATTTTCTTTAATTGCTTACATTAGCAAAAATTGAAATGCACTGTGGACCATACGTCTTATTTGATATTTTGGGTAAACTTGTTCCTTTACATAGTACATCAGTTATTTTTACGATTTCTTCGAGAAGCAAACTAGCTTTCAATTTTATACGGTTGGTTTTTAACTTATCCTCGTATAAAGGCTAACCTGCTTACCCATTATGTAAATAGAAAACTATTACAAACAAGTGTTAAAGCGAGTAAAATGTACATGAAAATCTAGTCGAGTTGCAGACTGTGTTGTTAACGTAACGTAGTAATGACATTTGAATGCAATTTGCTCGTCTATGTCGTGCGAAATGGTTAGATCGGTTTCATTTTGTACTCTTTCGGTCCAGAATTAGACGATTATTCAAAGACTTGGCGCCAATGTACCGTGTACTTCTTATTCTCTTTTCGTCCTCATAGTAGTTACCAGGTCGAGACAATGGCGCGTTTTTATTCGTCCCATTTCGTTTGGGAGATAATCCGATTAGCATTACAAAGGAAAAATTGTTGCATCTCGAAAAGTACGTCACGACCAGCACCGAAATAAACAAAATAAGAACAACCCGTTAGGATACTTTAAAGGAGAATAGTTTAGTCGATAACGCTGTCGCACGGGAATGAAAATATCGAGCCATTTGGAACTGTCGCGTCACATTGTTTTAAACCGATCAAAAACGTTTATAACTCACGTGGATCCCGCTTGGGTTTGTTCTATAGGACACGTGGAGATAGATAGTATCTATTTATTTCGATTTGTCGAGATAAAGTGGCCGATTAATCTGGCCGGAAGAATCTGATAGAAATGGACGTTTAAATAACGATAAGAAATACCACAAACACAACGGAGACTCTTCTAGGCAACTGACTCAACCGACTTCCTTTATCTCAGCCAAAAGTGTTATTTGTTATGACACTGTTGTAACTGAATGCGGTCATTAGGGTTCATGACAGGAAAAAGAAAGCATACGAATAATAGGCTACATAGAAAGCTTACGAGTGAAGTAGACATAATTGAAGGTTGTTTCTACAAATGCCCAGCGACAGTAATGTAGAATAAATTTGAATTAAAAAGAGCAGACAATAAGACACGTTCGTTACATCAAGCTAGAGCGGCTAAGTTGTGTTCCTTATTTATAAAGAGCACGATAATTTGTCGCTTGTTTGTTACCAAAGCCAAAAATTTGTCGCTGGAGCCGGTTACTGGAAAATGATAAAATGGTAGCCTGCTATCAAGCTAGCACACCACAGATGAATTGGTCCAGAGCCTGGGGAACTAAATGCTAATTTGTTGATCCTTTCGAGTTATTACCTATAACAATGTAATTTTGCTGTCTGGCAAAGTTACGTCAATTAATAGTTCACGTCTTCGGTCTGACGGACTTTCTGTTAAATTTCAATCTCTCCAACTTTCCAAATCAATCATTTTTCTCTAGAATTACCCGCCACTTGAGAGTGGCGGTCTCAAGCCGGATCCGCTGGGTACCATATCCAAACCGAGTACCCTGCCCATCTCATTACATACATACATACCTTCATACAAACATTACCTAATTCATTTGTGATTTGGTCTTAACTTTGTTCGACTCCCTTTCTATCCTTCTGAAGTAGATCAAATTACATGATGTAAAAATACAAACGATCTGCCGTCCCGCTACGCCAGCCCACTCTCTTTCATGAAACATGAGTTTCAACCCCATCTGTCATGTTTCTTAAAAGTTATTCAAACAACACGTCTAAGCTCTCATTGTATTTGGCTTAGTTAGTACGCCCTTTCATCATTCGTTGCGGTACGAGAAAGGGACAGGGCTTCCCCTGCGGACAACAATAGTATACGAAAATAAGTAAGTAAGGAAATGCGTAACTGATGGATAAAGACTGCCAAAACAATTTTAAAATGGGGATGCGAACAAATTTGGATTTAATAATAAGGATGTCTCCACTGCCGACAACGGCTCCCGAATAACATCATCATAAGGTCGTCAGTACTAAGACTGGTTGGACATGAACCTCCACTCTTTCCTATCCTGAGTTAATCTAGATTTTTGATGAGTGAATCAGTGATAAAAGTTCTTAATGGTGTTCTGAAAGCCCTTATTGAACTTGCAAAATTGTATATGTATAGCTGTAAGAATTTTTGATTATTTGGGTTTGGAAAGAAGATTTTCCGAACATGTCTGACGCTCTGGTGTATATAATAATATTAACGATTTCTTTTGGAATCCTACTTCGTCATCAACCACATCTTGCATCCGTTGATGCAACGACATCGATTAATCTTGATCAATATTGTTTGCGTATCAACTTTTTGGCATGAACGCTTAAAAAAAAAGTTTGACAAGTTTTTTATCGGAGTCACAAACTACGGGCGATGAAAATAATGTCCTACAAGAATTCCAAAACCGCGTCATCTAGCCCAACGTCGACGACGCCAGTATTAGAACCGAAAATAACAAAAATAAACTTGGAACTTATTACATCTGTCTCCGACTTACATGGAACAGCGCTTAGCTCAACCAACCAACCAAGCAAGTGCATCCTTAAAATATTATATCCAAAACACTCTTTATATTTATTATACCAAATGGTATCCACATCCTTTTACTATAAAATAAAGAAAATTAACTGTCGGCGTTTGTCATAACAAGAAAGCGGTCTTCTTTTTCATTTTATTTCTGGACTAAAATTATGCCAGTCTACGTCGAAACCGAAGTGCATTTCAGAATATGGGGAAGATCATCACTTAGTTACAGAATTGGCCAATCACTTTGTGTAACCCAACTTAGCACCAGTTGTGCTAGTGGGTGGCTTTTTCCACTGTGGTGATGGTTAGTGCAGTAGACCCTTTTCAGGATTTTAGGAATCGTGGAAGAAGTGGGTGGTAATCTTTAAGGAGAGATAGACGAAATAAAAGAGATGAAGACAGTAGAAGAGTGAACAACTAAATTTGGAATATTACACTCCAATACACTATCCAAGCAAACCATAAGAAAATTTGTACTAAGTCAAGCAGAGTATGGCTTGGAGCGGTGGCGGTGACCATCAGACCATGCGGTTCGGTCGTTCTCTGGGGAAACCACCCTTTGGAGTTATTATCGCATTTTTATAAGATTGCGTGATATTCCTTCATGCTGTCCCATATTACAAAAGGGAAATAAACTGGAAAGAAGTCACATGCATCTCATGTTATTAGTCATTGCATATGTTCGTTTTACTGACTACAATGAAGACGATGTACATAACCTACAATTCTCGAACTTCAGTGACTATGTGTACAGTATCGATCGGATTACTTTGTACAGACTAAGTTGATGACGCACACGCAATCTTATATTAATAATACAATACGTAAAATATTCTGTACAGTGGAATAGGTAGCAGTAGTTCGCGAAATTAATGTCACTAAAAATATTTTTCGACTGGCCTATTTGTACGAAACATTGTCATGATTGAATACTTTTCAGTCGATCGTACAGAGTTTTCATAACTAATTTCTATTAATTTTATTTAAACAAATAAAGCAGAAGCATTATGTCAAAAATATCGAACATTTTGCGCGTATTAGGTTCGGGTATTTAAAAGAAAAAAAAAGAGGAATATTCGTGGAATATCGAACAGTCCATATTTCCAATCAGCCTAATCTCCTTGAAATTCGTCTCGTGCATTTCTGACAAATCCCCGGAAATCCCTTTGCCCGTTCACGTTGTAAATTAAAATTTTAACGGATGATTAGGTGCGGTCCGGGTCCAGCGATTTGTCCCGTTGACGCGAATAAAGAACCGGACGGACGGACGGGACGTCAATAATGCTAGCCGGCAGTTGTTGACAATGGCGAAGTATCCACCCTTCATTATGTGGCACCTAACAAACCCTTCGCGCTCCGCTGGTCAGCAGCGCCATTTAATGGGCCCCCGTAATCACGATGCTATTATCTGGGGGTGTAACGTACAATTTAATAAAGACCCTGGGCATGGATACGCAAACAAAACGCTTTCTCTAGCTTACCATCCCTTTTTTCGGCAATGAACAATGTCCATGTCTAACAACAATAATAAATTGATGGATGCGATGATGAACAAGTAGCCCTCAGTCACTAGGAAATGGCCAAAACTGCTATAAGTGATTGATGATATCGCAAAAAATTCACACGGTTTATTCGCATTATTCGCACTATCAACTTTACAAAAGATACTTTTTTTATTATTTCGAAGTTCATTATCCATACATTATCTTAACTATAGAATGTAGATATGCTGCGAACATCAAAAAGTGTTACCTTTTCGGCATTGTTAAAATAACAGTTGTAAAATTATCGAGAGGTAGCGTCTTCTTTGTTATCTACGTATCTAGTCCACTCCAAAGAATAATGAACTCACCTGCGATATGTATTTGTGAAAAATACCGTGAAAGCAACGCTAAACAATTGTACATTGAGTTATATCGTTCAATGTAAGTGTAAGTAAATATGTAGAGTGGTAATAATTCATTTGATTGCCGGTTGTGGTTTATGATTTAATATGTTTATCAAGGGTGCTAATTGTTAACGTTCTTTATAGGAGTTGAAGGCAGTTTCTTTCACTTTCACCTCCTTTCGTTTTTCTCATCCGGCTAGCTCGTTAGATTGTTTTAAAATTAATGCTAAGTAACAATTATCTTACAAAGGTTAACGTCCCGCCTACGTACTTAAAATGCTTTTAGTGGAGATTGTCAGATTTATATTTTTTTGAAAAATGTGCTAACAAGTAGCACCTACTTTTTCCAACTAATTTTTTAAAAAGACTTCACGTATTATATTTACTTCGCTTTTTTCCTTATTACTTAATGGAAAAAAAATTATAAACGGAATAACTAAGCTTTTAAAAATAATTACTAGCTACTCTATTAAAAATATAATTAAAAAATGGAATCTATCGCTATGGCACTTCATGAAAATCTGGAAGAAAAAGATTAGAATCGTTCGAAATATGTTGTTACAAGCAAATGGTGAGGTTACTGTGGATAGAGCAGGTTGGAAACGAAGACGTATTAGAAAGAATAGGAGAACAGAGGACTCTATGGAAGTCAATTAGGAATAGGCGAGATATAGGTTCATAGGACACCTTCTCAGGCATGAAGGTGTAGTCAGAGACATATTAGAGACAGAAACAGGAGATCAGAGGAATAGAGGTAGACCTAGATTGGATTAGAAAATTGTGCGGTAAACGCCATCTGTAGTACGATGCTATATTTTAGGATTACGTATGCTTCATGCTTCGTGCCTATCACGTTGAGGTTAGCTATGCCGGGATTCGTTTCAGCAAGTAGATATCGATATATTTAAATGGACCTTGTTGGAGCATACGTAATCCTAAAATGTAGCATCGTACTACAGATGGAGTTTACCGCGCCATTTGTGGTATTTTCAAAAACGCGCTGTTAAGACAGCAGGTAAAAGTTGACCTGTGTTCTGTCGGAGCTGCCTGCGACGCGCTGATGAGATCCAAAAGATCGAAATCGCGATCCGCGTCTGAAAGTTTCGACAGAATACAGACCACTTCGAATTATTTTATTAGATTAGAGTACTGTTCGCAAATAGTTAACGATGTGGAATGTTCTAGTTTTAGGGAAGATTAACTCAGGTTAGGAAAAGGTGAAGGTGCGTGTCCAATCAGCCATAGGCCTGACGATCCTACGATGATGATCATCATCACCAGCTAAAACGGCATATTGGAGCATGGCGCGCGTGCTTCCCTACATGGTAACAAATGAATACAATAGGCATAAATAAAAGTGATATAACGAGACGAACTTATGTGGATGTGTATTCAGCTGCCGACCATATATGTGGTGGTAGCCACTTTACTAAAGCGTTTATTTATTTAATGTTTTGCGTGCTGAGAGAGGGCGGAATACGGTTATAAGCGCATGTGCGTGGGCCCTTTTTGTGACATGTTTACATAAACAGTTTGCTCGATTCCGATATCACTCATGTATGCATGTACGTTTATCTATGTCTTGTGCTTCGTTAATGTCGCATCGTGTTAGCAAAATTACGAACTAGACGGAGGTACCAAAATTTACAAAGGAAAAGGGCAGATATAAGAAAATCAATCACGAATGCCGTAACTCCATGAAGCTGGTTCTAAAAGTTCAAGTCATTGGGAGTTTGGAGTTTTTACGAATTAAATAGTTTCCTTATAGAGGGTCTAGAAAGAAATTAAGGGGGTATGGATATTACATGATACATAGACGTGCCTATGATATAATTATGACCTACCTAACGTTAGTTAGTCTTCAGTTACTTACCTAGTATGCTAGTATAGAATTCCGATGATGTATAGGACTTGCTATAGATCGGACGCTGCATGGGCATATCAAACATACTGCTCCAAGAAAGACAAAACTGATTCATAATTACTAGTCCTTGCGTTCCGACAAACTTCAAAGTAATTCCGTAGGGACGGAGAGTTCCAGTCTTATAACTGAGTGAGAGCTCGTTCAGAACTTCACTGTCAGCAGTGTGACGATCTAAGCCGATTCTATATACGTTTGAAACCATAAAAGCTGCTGATTACTAAATGTAGGAACTTATAGTAACTCTATGTTTTCGCATCGCAATATAAATCTATAGGGGTGGCGTTGGTGAATGATACTTTACTAAAACCTGTATGTAACAATGTTACCTATAACAGAAAACCAAGATGTCAATGGGAGAATTGCCCGACTTGTCTGTATAATAATACTAAAATTAGTTTTATAAATCAAGGCTCTTCAAAAAACAAATCTATGGTAAGGAAAAAATTTAAAGAGAATTCACGTGCGACTCCTTACCATGTTATGGCAAATCCACACGTCAAACCAATAAATCCGAGCCATGGTGGAATGAAAGACTCCCTGGGGTCTCCCCTCCGTCAGACGGATTGGTCCTAGGAAGCCACCGATGCGGTGCCTGAGGGTTAACGAGGCGAGTAACCCCCAAGTTCGACCATATCTACACCCTTAAGCGTTCAATGCAAGGACTACACAACGAACCGGGCGATCCGCTGCACAGCCTCCTAACCCAGCATGCAGGCTGTACCCAACTGCCACCTCGTGTCCAACACCAATTAACGGGGCAAGAATTGAAGCTAAACTCCTGGGCCCCCCACCGCCCGAGTACCGGTGTAGACTCTCCGGTCGCCATCAGTTACTCCGGTGACCCCTCAGAGCTTTTCACCTCTACTCTGCTTTCGCCACTAGTATGCAGCCCCCTAATGGGTCAAATTGCAAGGGCGTCCGACTTCCACTATGCTTCACGTCTTAACCCCCCTAATGGGTCAGGTTACCTTCAACTCTGTGACCCCGCCTGATGCGCACCACTTGCCAGGACATGGATAGGGTGTGCGGCTACCCAGAGGACCGCTGTCTTTCGGCGCCTGTCGAGGTGACAACGTGTGGACCCTCGTAAGGAAAGAAATTCTTGGCTCTCATACTCCTATGTTTTGCCCATTAATAAGTAGTTACAAAAAAAACTTTTGGGTGTTTCATTCCGACCAGCCAGTAATGCTGGTTCAGGTGAGAAAGATGAGACCGACGAAATGAAGACAGAAGAGAGTGAAAGATTGTCTGAGTAATATTACTGCCAAAGCATTTGCCTAAGTGATCCAAGAAAACTACAGATTAATGCTGACGGACCCGTGATCGAACCGACAACCTCCCGAAGGCTAAGCACTGGTCTAAACCTCTGGGTCATGCCGGTTGGCAAATAATTACACCATCTGCTTTCAGTTTATAGTTAATATCAATTATACATGTATACTATTATCATCAGTTTACCATCAATTGTAATATATTTTGTCTGTTAAGGAACTCAAAAGAACCTATGTGGGTACTTGCCAAACATAATGTACGCTTATGTAAACGCGCGCAAACCAATTACCTGCATAAATAAGAATAAGTTATCTATCGGTAGTAGGTGGTTTCAGTAAATAAACGTAGATCGGGATATACTGACTGCTGCTTGATATTATCTACTTGTTTACATGCCGCAACTGAATATTAATGAATTCCAAATCGTGAACCACATCTGGGGTTTTTAATAAATGTTTTTAATAATGTTAATAAATGTTTAATAAATGTTACAGAACCTATTGCCCACTATTTATATGTTATTTTAAATGGTCTAGTATATTTCAAGGAATGCAGTTCGCTTTTATTAGTAAAACCTAATTTTAACATCTACTTTGAAACACTTACTTATTCCGATATAAATAAGGATATCAGATCCGAGATGTTCGTATGTAACTTCTGTATGTCATCACTTCGTTTTAGGAGCAAGCGTCTTCTTAATGCAGACCTTTTTAAAAGGATTACGACGCACACGCATTTAAATTAATGCTTTGCATTTGCGAGATGGATACTTTTCACTATCTTGCAAGTAAGAAGTGGTTCATGATTAATGGATATATAACTGATTTGAGTGTCTTACATATGCGTGGTACCATTATTACAAAGATATTATTATACAAGGAGTGTCTTGAAAATGTAAAGGTACTACATGGTTTTATGACGTCGTCAAAGGTTACAATGCAATCACATTACGAAAGGAGGTGAATTCTTCTATATGCATGGTAGGTGTAACGATCAGTAGTTTCTCTTTGGACTTAAGGATTTAAGGATATATAGGGTTGTTCTGAAAGTCATTTCGTTTTTTTTTTGTGGAAATGAAAGACAGTTTTCGTATGATAAACAAATACTTTATTAAATTATATATTGACCGTTCTGGTCCAACACCTTTTGCCATCTTTCTGGTAGTAGCATAATTCCACGCTCATAAAATTTTTGGTCTTTGCTGGCAAAAAACTGATCGAGGAGGTTTTTGACCTCCTCATTTGAGGTGAAGGTTTTACCGTCTAAAAAATTTTGGAGTGACCGGAACAAATAATAATCCGATGGTGCCAGGTCTGGAGAATATGGTGGGTGTAGCATTGTATCCCATTCAAGCTGTAAAAGCTTTTGGCGAGTGACCAAACTTGTGTGAGGTCTCGCGTTGTCTTGGTGAAACACTACACCTTTCCTGTTGATTAGTTCTGACCTTTTCTGTTGAAGTGCATCATTCAGTTTGTCCAGCTGATGACAGTAGACTTCCGAATTAATCGTTGTGTTATCCGGTAAAAGCTAAAAAAAAACGATTCCTTTAAAATCCCACCAAACAGACAGCATCACCTTTTTTTGGTGAATATCGGCTTTGGAAATGGTTTGAGCCGGTTCATCTTTTTTGCTCCATGACCTCTTGCGTTTGACGTTGTTGTATACAACCCATTTTTCGTCCCCAGTGATGATGCGCTTCAAAAACGGATCATTTTCGTGACGTTTGAGAAGCGAATCGCAGACGTCAATGCGGCGACACAGATTTCTCTCTGTGAGAACATGGGGAACCCATACATCGAGCTTCGAGGATAATCCCAGGCCTTTCAAGTGGTCATAAACTGTTGAATTTGATAAATTTAACCTCAATCCGATCTCACGTGTTGTTATTCGCCGGTTCACATCAACTAATGCCTTTATCGCGTCTTTATCAGCTTCAACCGGCCTTCCCGAACGTGGTGCATCTTCGACATCAAAATTGCCGGATCGAAATTTAGCGAACCAGTTCTGGCACTGGCGTACTGTCAACACACCTTCTCCATACACATCAGTCAATTTCTTTCTGGCTTGAACAGCATTTTTACCCTTTCTGTAGTAAAACAGTAAGATATGTCGAAAATGCTGCTTATCGCTCTCCATATTTAAAAGGGCACCAACCAAAAACTACTGCGTAGAATTAATTGGAATTTTTCACACACAAGCCTTGCTATATGAGCTCTCAAAGCATATAAAAATTATACGGCTTAAATGTGAAGTGGGGTGCAAAAAAATACAATTAAATCCTCTGTCGGGAAAAAACGAAATGACTTTCCGAACAACCCTATAGTAGGGATATTGAGTTTCATACTTATCGAATATGGACTCTTTGTATATTTACTATAAGCACCTCTTAAAAATATTGGAACACAGTTGATTTCAACAATGTATTCATCATTATTAGTGACTGTAGAATAAACACAGTTTTGTTACAATTTTTGTTGTGTTGGTATCAGTGAAAGATAAAACAACGCATTCTTTTTATTTGTATTGTTTGTTTTATTTTTCTAAATAAAGGAATACTCTGAACGGTCGGTGTCTGGCGTTGTAAAAGTTCCTACGGTCAAACGAGGGTGAAGAAATAACGAATTCTAACGTCTTATCTCGTGTCGAATCGGAAATCTTAATCAGACACAGGCAGTCCGTGACGTGAACCATTTCCAACTTTAACAACGTGATTGGAACTCAACTTTCTCTCCGACAAACTTCATCTACAATAATTGACGTGTTTCACATAATGAATCTGTGTCAAAGTTTGATGTCTAACGATAAAATAAATTGCTGGCATTTATTTTTCCTTAAGGATACTACGGTTCTTACTGCCAGTTGATGTTTCTGTTACAATATTGAAGGCACATGAGTTTACGAATTGATGAATGAATAAATAATTGATGAAAACCATTTAAATAAAGCTTACAAAAGATATTAAAANTTTGACGTTGTTGTATACAACCCATTTTTCGTCCCCAGTGATGATGCGCTTCAAAAACGGTTCATTTTCGTGACGTTTGAGAAGCGAATCGCAGACGTTAATGCGGCGACACAAATTTCTCTCTGTGAGAACATGGGGAACCCATACATCGAGCTTCGAGGATAATCCCAGGCCTTTTAAGTGCTCATAAACTGTTGAATTTGATAAATTTAACCTCAATCCGATCTCACGTGTTGGTATTCGCCGGTTCGCATCAACTAATGCCTTTATCGCGTCTTTATCAGCTTCAACCGGCCTTCCCGAACGTGGTGCATCTTCGACATCAAAATTGCCGGATCGAAATTTAGCGAACCAGTTCTGGCACTGGCGTACTGTCAACACACCTTCTCCATACACATCAGTCAATTTCTTTCTGGCTTGAACAGCATTTTTACCCTTTCTGTAGTAAAACAGTAAGATATGTCGAAAATGCTGCTTATCGCTCTCCATATTTAAAAGGGCACCAACCAAAAACTACTGCGTAGAATTAATTGGAATTTTTCACACACAAGCCTTGCTATATGAGCTCTCAAAGCATATAAAAATTATACGGCTTAAATGTGAAGTGGGGTGCAAAAAAATACAATTAAATCCTCTGTCGGGAAAAAACGAAATGACTTTCCGAACAACCCTATAGTAGGGATATTGAGTTTCATACTTATCGAATATGGACTCTTTGTATATTTACTATAAGCACCTCTTAAAAATATTGGAACACAGTTGATTTCAACAATGTATTCATCATTATTAGTGACTGTAGAATAAACACAGTTTTGTTACAATTTTTGTTGTGTTGGTATCAGTGAAAGATAAAACAACGCATTCTTTTTATTTGTATTGTTTGTTTTATTTTTCTAAATAAAGGAATACTCTGAACGGTCGGTGTCTGGCGTTGTAAAAGTTCCTACGGTCAAACGAGGGTGAAGAAATAACGAATTCTAACGTCTTATCTCGTGTCGAATCGGAAATCTTAATCAGACACAGGCAGTCCGTGACGTGAACCATTTCCAACTTTAACAACGTGATTGGAACTCAACTTTCTCTCCGACAAACTTCATCTACAATAATTGACGTGTTTCACATAATGAATCTGTGTCAAAGTTTGATGTCTAACGATAAAATAAATTGCTGGCATTTATTTTTCCTTAAGGATACTACGGTTCTTACTGCCAGTTGATGTTTCTGTTACAATATTGAAGGCACATGAGTTTACGAATTGATGAATGAATAAATAATTGATGAAAACCATTTAAATAAAGCTTACAAAAGATATTAAAAATGAAAACATGCATACCTATATTACTGTCGTTTTATTTGATAATTATTCTTAACGGAGTGTTCTGAGGAAATAGGAAGTCATTTCATTAATTTTCCTATGCTTGTAACAGTAACGACACAGTATAAAGATTCTATACAGTAGGTTCACTCTCCTGCCACGCCCATACGTTCCTCTCCGCAGGACGCTTCACCAGTTCGTCTAGAGGGGCTGGCTTGTACAGAGTGTCATCGCGAAATCACAGTACAAATACATTTTGTATCTAAACACTGCGGTATACGCCAATTCGGCGCACATAGGTAAATGGCATTTTAGGCTGATCAAAGGAGTGAACCTGCTGTATAGAATCTTTATACTGTTGTAACGGTATCCTATAATAAAAATAATCGGAATGACTGTAGGCCCACCAGTGCTGACGTAACGTTTCAGTACATCACTCCTGTAGTCTAATAGTGAGTGGTGTTTAGATCTGCTATTTCCAAGCAGAATTGATTTTTATCGTATACGCTAGGGTGATCACCCTGTGCAAGAAGTAGCGTCGCTCCAGTAACTAGGACAGTGCATAAAAAACAAATGTTTCAAACCGAAAACAATAGCGCAAGGACATGAAATGGATTAACAGATGTGACCTAAACCGAATCCCATAGTTGTATAGTGCGCATCGCCCTTTTTCCGTTTCCTGTGGATTATTATCCTGCCGAGCTGCCGATCATGATTTGTGGCGGGTGGTTTTCCGGCAGCTAGCCAGAAGATATTTAGAGCAGTAAATTTTTTATGGCTTCAAGTTTATCTCTTGAGCCGAACGAGGAAGACGGAGAACTGCCGTTATACGAATTGCAAAAGGCAATTTGCAACCGCATTAACTTAGACTTCGATGTTTATTAGTATAGGTTTAAAGCTCATTTCGAGCCAAATCACAAGATTCGACAGCTTCTAAACAGCTTCAGAGTTTTCTTAATAAACGTGAACTGTAGGGGCCAGGTCGTGTTGGTCTTAAATCTGCAAATTAAATTGAATTTGAATATATCTACAATTTTATCCTTTAAAAAATTGCGAAAGTATATTTTTGCGTAAGTTTTTCTAACCTCTTTTGTAAGCACATTGTTTCTATTACAGTTGAATTACTTTCAGCTGTAGGAAAAAGTTGTCATCATCATCATGAGGTCTTCAGATTGAAAACCTCCTTTTTTCCTTAACTATTTGCCAACAGTACTTCATCTAGTTTTGATCTACGTCTACCCATCCTAGCACCTGTTTCTACTCCTAAATTGTCTCTAACTAAACTCCATGTCTGAGAAGGTATCCTACCAAACTATGTCGACTATTTCCAAAGCTCCCTCTGTTCTCCTACCCTTTCTAAAACCTCCTCATTTCCACTGGTTTCCATGAATGACTTTTTTAGCTTCCTCAAACGCTTTTAACCTCTTCTCACGCGTTTCGGGACCTCTGTAGTGAAGATATAGGTGGAGTATTGACTCGAATTTTTACTGAAGATGAAACTTCGGTTCATCGTTATGAACGTGAATTCAAACAGGACTCTCTGCAGTGGCACAACAAAAGGTACACCACAACCCAAGCAGTTTAAGGTGTCAGTCGGCTGGGAAAATCTTGACGAACAGTCATTTGGGATTCAGAAGGGATCCTGTTGATTGATTACAAAGATAAAGGTGGTGTCTTCGTAACCGGACAATACTATGTTTCAATCCTAGAGCGGTTAAAGGAAGCAGTCAATGACAAATGAAGAGGAAAATTGACCAAAGGTGTCCTTCTTCTGCTCGACAACGCGCCTGTTCACAAGAGGCGTGTTGCGAAGACTGCTCTGCAGACGGTGACCTTCGACATTTTGGCTCACCCATCCTACAGTCCCGACCTAGCTCCCAGTGGTTATTACCTATTTCCAAACTTCCCAGTCATCGTGGGAAAAATTTTCAATCGATGGAGAAGTTATTCATAAGTTAATTGAAATATCGGAAAATGTATAAGAGTAGCAAGTAAATGTATTTAAAAGGAAAAATAAATTCGTACTTTTATTGCCACTTCTTACCTCCCATTCTGCGAACTTAAAAACGATCTCTCGTACATATAAATATTGTTGTTGTTGTTACGAAGTTTCTACGAACTTTCCAAGATTAATAAATGAGGATGAAAGTGTGACTATCATGTATCGTACTTACATACATTATCTAGCTGGTATAATTCAAATTTATTTGACAGTGTATAAAAATCCCGAACACGCCAGTGTCACAACTCGAAGCATTTATCGTTTATTTGGCTGTCTTAATTGATTTCCTTTTTTGGAAACACGTGTTTCAACTTGTCACTGGAGGCAAAGAAGCGTAGGTTGCTCGGTTAGACAGATAGCTGCAAAAGGTAATTATTAGACACCACACTCTCAAATTCTAGTGGGAAATGACGTTATTTTTAAAAACCGAAACGTTAATAAATCAACCCAACAATTTTGTTCTGTCCCTGTCGCAACTCGAAAATAAATTACAAAATGATTTTCCCAACGACTACTTCATAACATCATAACTGCCGCCGGTAGTTGATTATATTTTACATTTTTATTGGCTAGTATTTGTAAAATAAATGTGAATATTATTCAAATAATTGACGTAAATTAGCTGATTACATTCCAATACATCACATTAATTTATGAAATACCATATCACAGGGACGTAGCTTTTGCCGTGGAACCTTTTCCTAAATATTATTTAAATAATGATGTTTTTTTTTTTAATCTTTCGGATGTTCCATTTTTCCACCAGCTATTAATGCTGGTGGGCGAGCAGTCCTTCTAGGACAGGTCGGAGGGTAGGGTAGAAGAGGGTAGAAGATTCTCTTCAATCTCCTTTTGGGAATCGTGGGTTGCAATGTGGAAGATGAAACGAACGAAGTGAAAAAAGAAGAGAGTGACAGATTTTCTAAGAAATATTACTACTTCTCCAGCATTTGCCTAAGTGATCCAACAAAACCACAGAATAACTTGGACTAGGGCAGACATACTCGGAATCGAACCGACGTCCTCCCGAAAGCTAAGCGATAACTTCTTGGTCATTCCACTCGGTAATAATAACAATAATAGGCTTTGTGTTTGCGGAGAAAAGCCCCCTCTTTTGAGCTTTTCAGAAACGTAAGTAAGCCTTGGTTGGGAGGATGACGAGGGGTCCTAACAAATTGTTAATAATCATGGTTACCTTCTCAGGGGAGACCTCCAATGTTTGATTAAAATGAAACTACGTTGGCCCAATTTATAACAAGTTAGAATAGGAACTTCGTTTGAAGTAGAATTGGTTTATCACCAAAATAACGAATAATAAACGAATTTGACACCAAAACACTACTGTTCGCAGATAGTTAGGGATGCAGGGTATTCTAGTACTAGAGAAATGCGGAGATTGACTCAGGATATTAAGGAGTGGATGTCTGTTTCCATCCAAGGTAATGATGAACAACACGCTGCGTTAGCTGAAGGGAGTATTAGTAAACAATCACAATAGGGATTCCTTAAATTGTGCTTATTAGGTCACAGGTATGTCAGTTCCCTTTTCTATTGACAAGCCATAGATTGTAGCTTGTATAACATTGACAGTTTTGTTACACCCACCTTTCTTTCGCGTCCCAAGGTATTTTCTGTTTACTATAGAGGTAATTTTTTCAATGAACTGCGCTAAAAGGTTTGAGAAAAGATTTTTGTTTGCGTCATTTAAATGCGGTATTCTTTGAAAGGGTAAATGCAGAAACGATAAATATCATAATCAGCTGTTGCGTAAACCAGCTGATGTTCGTTCAGTTAACTGGGTTAATTGGATGTGAATGGAATGGACTGCAAAGTAATGTACGCGTTTATGATGAGAAATGTCAGGAGTGGATAAACAATGGGAATAGGAAAAGCTGTACACCTGGTACAGGAGAGGAAAGAACACTGATAGAAATGTATATTGACATTCGTTTACTCAAAATTATAAAATAGAAATATTAATTAGGCAAAATGTTATGGACTATAAAGGTGCACATTAGTGTTTTACTGTTTTGATATAAGTATTTATTTGGAAAGTTTAACATTACTTAAAATTTTACTACAAAAATGCCTATTGGTTTACGTGTTAGTCACTATAATTGGATAAATGCAAGATTATCATCATCATAAGGTCGTCAGTCCGGACATGCACCTCCACTCTTCCGTATCCTGAGTATCCTGAATCAGTCTTTGTATTTCCCTAAATTGTGATTGTACTTTAAAACGGTAGCGTAATATCAACCTATGTCGTCTATTTCTTATTGATTTCCTCTGTTCTCCCGCTTTTTTCTAATACCTCTTCATTTTTAACCTTCCTTATCCACGGTATCCTCATCATTCGCCTGTAACACCACATTTCGAACGCTTCTAACCTTTTCTTTTCTTTTGTTCCTTTAACAACTTTTTTCGAATTTCTAAATTAAGAAGAAGTGCTTGTTTGCTTCTGCGACCTTCATTAAATACTTAAGAATCTTTCAATACAATGTGCTAAATACCAGTTACTAGATGAGAAGAATCAAATCAAATTACATCGCATTTTGTCTATAAATAATGATTTTCCCTTACTTAGATATTCAATCAGTATCAATTAAAGTTTTAAATACATTATGTACCTGCTTTATCAGGGTAACTGCAACAAACGGAAATAATAAGGAAAACGCAGAGAGAATCGAAAAATTAAATGAGTGAATCGATAGGCTAAGACCGGCAACATACTTGCTTTTTTACCGCGCGGTACATATCGTTATGAGTGAACCTAACGGCGGTCTGCGTAATAGCCACGCAACTAAATCGAACTAAAAATTCTTGGTAGTCAGTATTTAACCAATTTCTATAGATGGCATTTGCTACGCAGTCCGTACTTATTTAATGTCTCCCATATCATTCAGTAAGTTTATTGATTTTTCATGATAGGACAATGTCGCCTGTAATTTTCAAATTTTTATTCCACTACATCAAACACCAATCTGATCGTTAGTCGAGGTTGTTAGAAATTTCCGATATTCAATCTTTTTTATTTGTTGGGACATGTGGTTGTCGTCCTACGCGAGAAAATGATTTAGGTTCGCAGTTTCCGTATTCTTTGAAACCGTCATCCGGTAAAAGTAGCGCTTGGAGACAGCAATATCGTACAAGATGCCGAGCGTCTTGCCTTATAGTCGTCCTGAGTCGACGTCCTGCTGCTTACGTTTCATACATAATGGAACGAAGTCGGAATATGAAGAAACATATAAGTTGAACGTGTTCTTCGATTAGAAAGGTACAAGTGGACGACGAAAATACAAACATCAACAAAACTGATGTAAAGATAGAAAATATTTTTGTCAGAAATGGAGTCACGACTCAAATTTGAAAAGAAAACAATAAAAACGTTTCTCTGTTTGGAATATATATTTTATAATTTTTGAAAATACTACAACAAATGTCCTGAAATTGATTCTTCTAATTGGGTGTTCACTTTTAGTAAGGACGAAATTTCCACAATACGAATAATATAATCGATGATACGGTAAAAATATCAAGTCTTGGTGAGCAGAAGCTACACTATACTTCCATACCACCATCAAGATATATATCATAACTGTTACTGTTTTTCTTTTGTCTCTCCCACCCGTCTGGTCCTGGAATAAACCTTAATAAGAAAGGATGTTTCAGATATTAATGTATCATAATAACTTTGTTTCAGTATCAATGATGAAGTGTTTCATTTATAATACTTATTAAATGTAATGAAAACTTATTAAGTAAGGACAAGGACAACAGATCATTTGCAGATCATAATAGTTAAATATTCTTCATTCTTTTAAAAAGAAAACTTAATTTCATTCGTGGCCAGTACCAGCTAATAAAGTAGGTGCAACAGTTTGGACTCTGGAGGTTCCAGGTTTGCTGGCCGTGGTGTAGATTGGTTGATGAATCTACCAGACATCTTTACTGACTTACTGTTGGATGGATGCGTGGTTGGAGTACCTTGACAGCAAACAAGTGAAGATGAAACATCTGGTAGAATCATCAACCAATCTTGACCATGACTAGCAAACCCGGAAACATCCAATGTCTAAATAGACTCCGACCATGTAAACCTGTGCAACAATATTACAGTGTTCCCAGAATCCATGTTGAAAACAAAATACGTATCTCCCTAAGTGCGCCCCTCATAATCTGCAAAAATCATGCAGCTCTTGCTAAGTAATGTATATATAGAAGATGCTTCTTTCCAGGAATATCGTTATAGAGAGTCTTTGACATTATTTGTAAGGACAGATATGATAGTCTTATTAGTATTTAGCGTTTAGGGTATGTTTAATAAATAAAAACACAAATAAAACACTAAGATATAACAATAACTTGAATTTATGTACACGCAACAAAAACCATGAATGAAAAAAGAAATATACAACAGACGAAAAACATAAAAGTTGAAAAGACACAAGAACACAACAAGACAAAAATATATACAAAAACAATGAAAACAGACAGACAATTAACAATAAATAAATGTTGTAGACTTACTCGAATGTTGACAACAGAGTGGTTAGTAAGTATGAAAAAACTTTAAAAAACTTTTGGGTGTTTCATTCCCACCAGCCACTAATGCTGGTGGGCGGGCAGTCCCTCCGAACTACGCCGGAAGGTAGGGCGGAAGGCCCTCTTCAGCCTGCTTTCAGGAATCGTGGGAATGGGTGGGTGGTGGTTCGGGTGAGAAAGTTGAGACGGACGAAATGAAGACAGAAGAGAGTGAAAGATTATCTGTGGAATATTACTGCCTCAGCATTTGCCTAAGTGATCCAAAGAAACCACAGAAAAACTTGGACCAAGCCAGACGGACCCGGAATCGAACCGGCGTCCTCCCGAATGCTAAGCAATGGTCTAGGCCTCTAGGCCATGCCGCTCGGTTTAGTAAGTATGGAAATTTAGGGGTTTATATACAGCTGAATTGTTAGTAAAAAGAGATAGAATATTCAAGAAGGAAAAATATGGACAGTAGAGTTGAAGGTACATGTTTATAGCACATAGAATTTTAGGAAGAGTAATTAAGGGAAAGTCCAGCTATTAGTAAGGGGTGCATGCAAGTATAGGTGAAGATGAAATTCTAGGTAAAGGCTAACGATAGTAGAACAATAGAAACTAGGTTGAAAGGAAACAAAGGCATGCACAAGATAAGAAGTTGTAAGTCTACAAATAGATTTTGAAGAATATTTATAAAATAATAATAATAAAAATTCAATAAAACGAATATAAAAATTAATTTTAATGGTGTTACCGCTACAAGTACATTTGTAAAAGTGTTCAGTTTAAAAGGTATTTTATCTTACGTACTGTATTAATGTATAAGATACTTAAATGAAATTCTTTTCTGATGAGAGCTCGCTCTTTTTGACGAATACGTACCTTCCGTCAGGAAAGTGAATGAAATGAAATCCGATTTTGCTCTGTCTTTGTGAGCGAGACAGAAAGAGGGAGTAATAAGTCACTTTGTAAGCCGATGGTAGCAAGTGCCGCAAAACATCAAAGGGCATAATAAACGGCAATGGGGCGAACAAAACTTGAAAAGAAGAGCAACCGAGATGCTTCAAACACCGACGATAAAGTCGATTGCCCATACACACACAAATACCTGTCTACTATGTATTTCTATTTGTTGCACTCTGACAACATTTTATTTTAGAAGGATTCTCTATTAATAACCATACTTCTTTTTTTTTTTATTTTGAAGAGTATCTATGTCTGTTTTTAAAGAATTATTGTTTTAGTTCCTCGTAATAAGTACCTAGTAGGTATTATAGAGTATTGGTGCGTAAAGCCAAAGGTCTCGGGTTCGATTCCCGGCGGGGGTGTGACAACAGTAACAATTTTTCCCTCATTAACTTGAGGTAGTGTGTAGTGGGTAAAAAAATTCAGAAATGAATTTTCAGAATAATATTTCATATTATAGAAAAAAGTTAGGTTACGTTTGTTACTGGTCAAACACGATTTCTAGATAAACTAGTTTCATCTAGGCTAAATTAGTAACAAAGGAATAAACAATTACGTTGCGGTTAGTCTATAGGTTGTCATTGCTTAGTATTCGGGAGGACACCGATTCTATTCCGAATTCGTCTGCCCTGGTCCAAGTTTTCTGTGATTTCCTTGGATCACTTAGGCAAATGCTGAGGCAGTAATATTTCACAGACAATCTTTCATTCTCTTCTGTCTTCGTTTCGTCCATCTCATCTTTCTCACCCGATCCAGTAATTCCACAGATACTATAATCTTTCATTCTCTTCTGTCTTCATTTCGTCCGTCTCATCTTTCGCACCCGATCCAGTAATTCCACAGATAATATAATCTTTCATTCTCTTCTGTCTTCGTTTCGTCCGTCTCATCTTTCTCACCCGTTCCAGTAACATTCCACAAATAATCTTTCATTCTCTTGTCTTCATTTCGTCCGTCTCATCTTCCTCACCCGATCCACCACCCACCCATTCCAACGATTCCTGAAAGGAGGCTGAAGAAGGCCTTCCGGCATAGTCCGAAGGGACTACCGCCCACCAGCATTATTATTAGTGGCTGGTGGGAATGAAATATCCGAATTTTTTTTTTTTATTTGTCAAGTTTCCAAAGTTGCTAGACAATTAATGATACAGTAGAACTCATCTCATTTGATTTTGTAGCATGAGAAGAAGAACAATTTAAAGAATTATGAATTATTAATATCTAATGTGTATCTAGTGTGTATTAAGTAACCTACATTCTCTTAAGTTTTTATACAGTTTTACTGATTGTTTGTTTATGTTTCAGGTAAGAAAATGAGAAAACAATGATCGAGGTGGTGGGTGAGTTCTCTTGAATTTATTTAATAATTTTCGTGAACTTGTTTCTTTTACGCAATGCCAGTTTCCCTTACGGGTTTTTGGTCAATGCAAACAATTTTTTATAAATTGAAATGATTACTGGACTTATCATTTTCTTATCAAGGGGGACCTAAAATCGGTGAAACTTTGCTTCAGCTTAGCAATAATTCAGTGACGTAGTCGCTAAAAGGAGCTATTCAAATATGGGTGCTATGTAGGTACCCGTGTACATACAAAACTTTTCAAATGATAATTTAAAATGTACATATCACTAATAGACACTAGTTCACTGGTGAACAATCTCTGAAACGCTTTGAACTAGTTTCAATTGCTTCCGAAGAAGGTATTTGAAAAACGTTCTGAAAGACCTCCTTCCGTATTTCGAGTGAATAAAGCGACGTATTGGTCCGGAACGTTCGATTTTCTCCCAGGGTTCCAGAGTTTCGTACTTAAATTATCGAAATATTGTGTGCCACGAAACTCGTCGGCGTCGTCGGCGTCGTTGACGTCGAAGCAGTTGGAGTTAATAACAGATGTGACACGTCTAGTGCAGTATGCGTGCTACCGAATGGAAACAAATTGAACGTACACCATGTGTCACGATTTCGGAGTGCGGAGGCAGGTATACAAGACGCTCAAGACGACGACGCCGACGCTGTTGTGAAAAATGATTTATTTTCGAATTCGTTCAACATACTGTACGAAAACTACGAAACGACCGAAAAGAATCTCTTCGCAGTGATACCGACTGCACCAGACGTGTTACACTTTATTCCTTCTCAGCGGTCATTCTCAGTTGGAATATTTCATGTATGCTGGCTGACCTTTGACTCTTGCGGTCATTTTTGTTCTTGCCTTTCTCTCTTTCAGCTGGAAGTAATTTGGATCATCATTGTTCGACCATGTTACATATTCTGGGTCGTAGCTTTGACTTTTCTTTTTCGTTTTCTATTTATTTCTTCCAGCGTTCGCCATATTCTCTAATCTTTTTATCCTGGCTTTTATTTCCCAATCGTCCATTCCACTCATTATCATCATCATTGTTCGACGACGTTACATATTGTGGGTGGTAGGTAGATTTTTGTAAGTCGTTTTTCTTGACTTTTCTTCTTCGTTTTCTTTTTTTGTTTCTTCCAGCGTTCGCCGTATTCTCTAATTTTTTTTTGTCCTAGCTTTCATTTCCCAATCTACTATTCCACTCATCATCGTCGTCTTCATCATCACTGTTCGACCACCTTACATATTATGGGGTGTAGGTAGATTTGTGTAAGTAATTTTCCTTTACTTTTCCTCTTCGTTTTCTTTTCTTTTTCTTTCCAACGTTCATCATATTCTTTCTTCTCTCTATCTTGACTTTCAATTCCTAATCTTCTATTTCACTTATTATCATCATCATCGTCATAATTGTTCGAACACCTTACATATTCTGAGATGATGGTAGATTTATGTAAGTAATTTTTCTTGAATTTTCCTCTCCGTTTTCTATTCTTATTTTTCAGCGTTTGCCACATTCTCTCCTTTCTATCCTGACTTTTATTTCTATCCTGGCTTTCATTTTCAAATTTTTTATTCCACACTCTTTCAAGATGTAGGTAGTTCATATTTGACCTTTTCCAGTTTTGCTTTCTGCCAGTTTTTTTATCATCCTCTTCTAGTCTTCAATCCAGTTCTTCAGTTTGTTCTCCGAATTTCTTTCTTTCTATTGTTATCTTCTCAATTTTGGGATCTTCCCTCACGAGATATCGTGGTGTGCATCTCTCTAGTCCTAACATTCTTCCTATGCATTTTTCCTTTTCTCTGATGCCCCGTATTTCTACCGCATACATTAATATAATTTTAATTAGGTCATTAGCCATCACCGTCCCCCGCAAGTTGTACTTGTACTGTTTGCTTCAATTACAAAGTTGATCAGTGAGGATAATCACTTGCAAGATTATTAATGATGAGGAACGCTATATGAAACAGCAATTATGTATGACCTTCTTTAAACTAATTATAAAAAAAACAAAGCATTTTGTTTTATTGAATAAAAAGGATTCATTGTAACATTTTGTACATAACACCAATTGCACCAAAACTGCAAAGTAGACGATTAATCAAATGTGCATTTTCCGAAGGAATGAGACAATCTGGTCATAAATTTATGTTCGCATTACCATGGTCATTACACTTGACCTCTCAAACACATCATATTATGATATATATGCTCATTTAATGAACGAGCATTCTTGTTATTTATAATTAAGGAAATAATCACTTGTCTGGGACAAAGTGTGTGGCGGTATTTTTAAAATGGACTCGTAAACCGGCACGTGCTTTATTTTCAGATTCGTTTAAATTAAGGCCCTACAGCTGCAAGATACTTCTCATATTATTACACTACGTACTAATATATTACGAACGTATTCGTCACATGTTTATTTCCAAGACGTACACCACATACATATAAACGATCGCGAACTCTTCACCCATGAATTATGTGCGATGTTTTACAATTTTAACACTTCTCGTTTATCTTTGTCGCTTTAATGTTCTGGGCGAATAAATCAAAATTAATTTAAGGGAATCACAGAGCTGGAATTATTGAGAGAAACTGTGAAATCTATTCTATTATCTGAAAACTGAATCGTAGGTTCAATAGCATTTTGGCTAAATTGTGGGAAGAATATAAAGGATGTGGAGTACGTAAAGCAAAAAGCTCTTATAGAGACTGAAACGTTAGTATCCGTTAGTCTATTAAATAAATATGCGAATTAAGGTTGCAGAAACTATGTTTAACGAAATTTTGGGTCAAGAATCTTATCCCCTTCAAAATAGCCCCTGTTTGTATTACTGACATTGTTCCATTTCGTTTACGTCCTCCGAAGTTGGGCTCATCAGCCTCTTTGTCGTTTCCACATTATATGAAAACCGATCCTAGATGACTACTTTCATTTAGGAAACAGAAGAAGTCACAGAAATCTAAGTTTGATCAGTAGGGAGAATAAACAAATGAGAATGTGCAAACAATTTCATCTTAAGCCGACGCATTCCATCCTTTAGTCTCTTAAGAACCTATACAGTCTGCATTTAGTGGTTGTCTTTCAGGAAAAAATTAGTGATGCTTTTGTCAGAGTGATACCTAAACATCCACGATTTGTCATCATTGATCATCCTTTCCAGGAAACTAAAAGTTTGAGCAGAGTTCTTGAAGTCATTTAGGAAATAGAAAAAGTCGCAGAACCCTAAGTCTGATCAGTAGGGAGGATGATCAAGTGAGAATGTGCGAACAATTTCATCTTAAACCGATCCATTCCATCCTTTAGTCGCTTAAGAACCTCTACATAGAAGACTGCATTTAGTGGTTGTCTTTCAGGAAAAAATTAGCGATGGTTTTCTCAGAGTGATACCTAAACATCCACGATTTGTCGTCATTGATCATACTTTCCAGGAAACTAAAAGTTTGAGCAGAGTTCTTGAAGTCATTTAGGAAATAGGAAAAGTCACATAAATCTAAGTCTGATCAGTAGGGAGGATGATCAAGTGAGAATGTGAAAACAATTTCATATTAAACCGGCGCATTCCATCCTTTAGTCGCTTAAGAACCTCTACATAGAAGACTGCATTTAGTAGTTGTCTTTCAGGAAAAAATTAGTGATAGTTTTGTCAGAGATATACCTAAAAATTCACAATTTGTCATCATTTCTCCTTTCCAGAAAACTAAAAGTTTGAGTCGAGTCCTTGAAGTCTGTACAACAACATCGACGATCCAATTGTCTGGTAGAACCATAGGTATACATATTTCCGGATAGTGAATTGGCAATCAAAACAACAATCGTATGTTGAAGATTGTCCTGATCTTCCATCGTTCTTGCAGACTTGAAGGTCTTCTTTGAAACGATTGTGTCAACAAAACATTATTCGCATCATCTTCAATTTCCTGAAAATTTTCCCCAACGTTCATCAAAAGTTCGATATTGAATCGGTCTTCCGTCTGATGATCATTCTTTATTGTTGACAAAAGTTAAAATGGGACCATAGACCATCACTCGTCTAGGTATAGGTACTTTATGGTCACCGACATTGATATCCCGACGTATGCATTCCCATAACCACAACCCAACACTAAAAGCCCAATTCTCTTATTTATTGGACAGACTATGCATCTATACAATATTTTTATCTATTTTAATCTCCTCTTGGTTTTTTTTATTTTGATAAAGAAATTCTCGTATTATTTTTATTGGATTCACTTGCACTCAAACTCCCAAAGAACATTTTGCTGCTTTAATTAGTAATGGATACAAACTTGATCCGTCGAATGGTGTGAGGTGCAATGAACACCTGCTTTCCGTCTGGGTTTCTTTACTTAAAATAAGCGACGCAGTGTGTTTCTCAGAGTTCGGTAACAACTTTAATACGTTTAATGCACTTGGAAGCAGCTGAGCGGTAACTGCATCTAAATTTGCAAATTTTCGTCCATAAGTTGGGAAACTTCTGGGGATGTTGTAACATGGGGGTTTACACTCTCTCTTACCTGGAGCATTATAAACAGGAACGTTTGTTATAGAGGCGAAATTAACCAAGATTTCTAGTCTGTAAGCTCTCTCCAGGGGGCAGTTTCTCTACCCTCGGTCCGTCTGATACCCTTCGGGCCATTCGGCAAGCGAAACACATATTTATTTAGGTAAGGACGTTTTCGTATAAAACATGACTAAATACATTACCAGGAGTCGAAACATTTATTTCCTTTGTGGTAAACTTGTTCAGGAAATGTAAATATTTCGGGTTTCCGTATGTGAACAACCTGTAGAGAAAACCAACAATTACATCCAAATTTTATCGCTGAAATGTGACAATGAAACTCCTTAAATTCGTATATTCTGTTCTTAATTGGACAATTAAGAAATGGTTGCAATTGCAATTTAAAATCTATAATATGTAAATATTGTAATGTTCGTGGGTTTAACAAAATTAACTTAACTTCTAACACTGATAACGACAAAAACACTAATTGATATATCACTATTCGCTGCGCTATATAATTCACTGCTATCACTGTCAATTTATGTCCGGATTCACTTCTGCAACGGTCAATTTATTTCACCTCTCGGCGATCGTCTTTTCCTTTAAATACTCTTTTGTTTACTTTCTGGAACCTTCTGGAAACATCCGGATAATTTACTTTTTTCTTCGAACTGTTTAACTGCTTTCCCAGAACGCAGGTACGACACGCACATTTACAAATACAGCGCACATGAAGAAAGACGCCCGCAGCTAGTTGGCGAATCGATAAACCGTTCACACACTCGTACTCGCTATAATATGAATCTAGATATTCTAGAACAATGTGGCACTTCTACAATTCAGTCTAACACTTGTGATGTCTTTTACGTTGGACAAATTGGGAGAACTATCAATATAATAATTATCGAACACTTGTTCAACATAAGAAAAGACAAAAAATTGGCTTCTTCAAACACTTCGATTAAAATAACGTTGGAAAATGCTGTCCCTTTTCAATTTGGAAAACTAAGAAATTGAAAAGGCTCTCCCCTTCAGCTTACGCCAAAGTTGTCGATCAGATGTATACAGTAGATGTCAGCAAAAGAAACGAAGCGTAATTGTTTATTTGGACCACGAAACTAATTTGGCTATGTATCGCATGATGTCCTTTTTTTGTTGTACGTATACAAGTATGTCGTAAAAACGAGCAAACATAAATCGATAATAATTTCAGTTATTTCGTAGGAATGCTCTTCTATAAATTTTAGCTCAAACAATTTCCGTACTCATTTTAAATAACCTCGGGGAAGCATTCAAAAATTCCAAACATGAAATGTTATCAGCTTTGTTTTGCTTCGCATCCTAATTTAAATCATATTTCAGCAAGCTTTGAAAAACTTGGTTAGATACAAATTTTAGTTGAAAGTTAACTACGTTTCCCTTACCTCACCGTATTACGCTTGCATAATACACAAATTTTCGAGTAGAATTATTTATATATTCATATCCACTTTTGCCTTTGACTTAAACTTGTCCAAAGAACCAAGCTTTACTGGCTCATCATAATCTGATTAATTTGTGAAAATGCGGAAATCAAAATATTTCCCATTTGCTTTCATGTCACATGAAAGAGATTTGTTTATGAAGATTAGTTCTGTTTACGAATTTCGTAGAATATGTGTGTAAAATTTGTACGTATAAGCACACTTTGGGGCCTTGCTGTACCTCTTATTTGAATTTTAATATTCAAAGTGATTACGTTTTTATTATAACATCTGTAAATGTATGATTCTGAGAGAAAACGTTTTACAGTAGCTGAAAGTATTGTAAGTACTGGTTGCTTTCTAAGCAAAAGTGGATATACCTGGTGGTTGTCAGATTTGTTAGGTTAGATGAATCCATATTTTCCGGATGTCTAAATCAATCACATATTACTCTGATATAGTTAGGAGACCTAGATTAGATTACTGTTCGCAAATAGTTAAGGGGGTGAGTTGTTCTAATTTTAGGGAAGTGCGAAGATTAACTCAGGATAGGAAAGAGTAGAGGTACGCGTCCAACCAGTCTTAGGACTGACGATCTTGTCATGATGATGATGGTGCGAGCATCGGACTTGCAAAGCAAGAAAGTTAAACTTTCTCAGGATTTAGAAATTAATGACGCTTACTTAAAAATACGTCTAAGTAGGCAGTTATAAAGCCGATCCTAATCTTATGCTGACCTAAGCAACCTTTAACTGCTAATACTTATTGGGTGCAGGTTTTTTTTTGTTTTTACCATTAAACTATAGAACAAACATTTCTCAAATTTTGCAATTTCCTTAAAGCAGGTTTCTGGTAGAGCTTCCCTTAAAATTATAATGTTACAGATTGACTGCACGTTAAATCCTCCATTAAATACCTTAATTTTTCACATTAAACGGAATCTTGATAACCCCGTCCGCAAATCACTTCATTATTTTTAACAAGACAGTTTCTACCATTAAAGCGTAATTTATATTCTATCACATGTAAATTACCTTATATTGTTTCGTTGGACAATAGCATTAAGAGCATTTGCTGCATTGGAGTCGTAAGGTCAATGTTGCCCCACCCTGATTTACATAAACCAATTACGATGCTTAAACAGCCTAGTCTTGCTGATATCGAAGTTTCCAACTTGACTTGAACGTGAATTTAAATTCCCCAGTTTCTCGATTACGTTGTAAAAGACAAATTTCTCAGGTATAATTTTCAATTTGCGATTACCATTTCTTTAAGAGGATTATAAGGAAATTTAAACACTAATCTTGATGTATAAAATATCTTTCGTAATGTAGTTTTAAAGAGAATCTTAAAATACGCCAGAAGACAATCTTGCTGAAAAGTGTATGATACAGTGTGTCTGATCAGTATTCTGGAATATTCGAAGGGTAACATCAGGATGCACTCTACAGTGCATCTCGTATATACTACCACAACGTAGGGGATGTAAAAATTGTGCACAAAATGTACGCCAGTTAACGAGCCGCCAATGATCGAGAACACTTACCGCGTTGTCTTATCGGCTTTCGACGAAACACGCATACCTATTCGTGACCTTCGCAAACAGCAAAACAGTAGCAAGTCAATTGTACGTAATAATTAATAATAATCTGCACTCGTTAGCGTTCAATTGGCAAAATATTACCACGGTAATACAAAAATAAGTTTAATGTGGAAATATCAAACAAAAAGCAATGTATTGAGGTGCAGAGCATGTGGACATGGTGGTCACATATGGACGGTGCAATGGGAATACACCGGTGGTATTCGAATACGCGTCATCATTGCCGGAGCAGATGGGGCTTTCTGTAAGATCACCTCCATCACGTTTGTGTATATCACTGAGTGGTGCAAGATGACACATTATACTTCTTCTTTTTCTTTAATTTTTCCGGAGTACAGATCAGATTTAAAAATCAAGTGAAGAACTGTAGGAGTTATCCAGGAGTAGATAGAGATAGCAATCATAACGTAGTAGTTATGAAGACCGATCTTAAATTGAAAATTCTCAAAAAGGGGGAAGATGGGAGACATCTTGACTTAAAAAAGCTAAAATGTAACGAAATGCGTGATAGGTAGGTACAATGACAGACGAAATACTGAAGGAGACGGGAGAAACGAATGACAGGGACATAGACACAGAATCGAACTGCATTAA
The DNA here is from genome assembly GCF_000699045.2 of Agrilus planipennis. Lineage (NCBI taxonomy): Eukaryota > Metazoa > Arthropoda > Insecta > Coleoptera > Buprestidae > Agrilus > Agrilus planipennis. The sequence continues at coordinate 957,728 of NW_020438942.1, forward strand.
AACGTGCCTAAAGTCAGTAGCTACAGATACACTAGGTCTTACACAAAACGAAAGTAGGAAACCCAGGATAACAAATGAAATTGTACGATTAATAGACGAAAAGCGGAAATACAAAAACAGGACAGATGAAGAAGGGCAAAATGGTGTGGTGTTACAGGCTAATGATGAGGAGGATACCGTCGATAGAGAAGGTTAGAAATGAAAAGATACTAGAAAAAAATAGGACAATAGGGGGCTCTATGGAAGTCAATAAGAAATAGGCCTTCTCATTCATGAAGGTTTAGTCAGAGAGATGTTAGAGACAGAAACGAGAGTTAAGGATGTGGGCTGTTCTAGTTTTAGGGAAATGCGAAGATTAGCTCAGGATAAGAAAGAGTGGAGGTGTGTGTCTAATTAGTGTTAGGACTGACTGCCTTATGATGACTGATCAGACATAGTGTATACTTGAATATAATAGTGTGACTGGCAGTCAAAAACGAGATAACATTTCCATGGGTTGAGCGCACACCCTACAAACGTCCAATAGTTCAATTTCAGGATTAGATATTACAAAAATTCAATCTCTGACAGTTTTATTAATTCAGGAGGTCGAAAATCATCCAAGCGTTACATCTTAAGTCTTGACCTTTGTCCGGTCCTTTCGACATCGGTTCTTTTGCTTTTGCAAAACTTAGTGTAACAGTTTAGAAAAGTTAAAATTGTATGTATAGCATCTACTTCGTTCGACTACATATTTGAACAACAATTGCCTTCAGTCATTAATCTGTCCAAAAACCTTTGCATCATATAAAATGGTATTCATTGGTTCTATACTTCTCCATGTTCCCTACAGATTGTCGTTGCGGAGTGTCGTGTGGTTCTTTTATTTTTATCTGAAAATTACACCAAGGGCAGACAATTTCTTTACAGCAACGGAAGAGATGGTTAACACATGCGTACTTGAATTCATTAATTGATTAAGTGACGCCGCGGCTGGAGTTTTAGTTCATTAATGAGACATTCCAGCTTCCCACGAACGACGTTAGAATTTAACAATAAGATCTAAATTTAGTGTCCACGTTATTGCGTCGCATAGCTTCCTAGATTGGTGCGTGTTGAATTGAGTTCTCCCATGTAGGTATGAACATGTGACAGCGGGCGATCAAATGAACCCGCTGTCTGACCCCAATTAGCCTATTCGCTGACAGGAACATGAATGAAAATGTGCTGACGGACGTAGTGGAGCGAAAATCTTTGGTAATTGGACTGATGGTGTGAAATTCCGCAGTTTTTTTAATGAATGATTGAAAAATTGACTTGAAGAATGGATAATATTTTTATGTTGAATATAAAAGGGAGCAAAGAAAGATACGCCTTTGAAATGTGCATGTGTCAGTTTGGCGGATGCTTTGAAAGAAGATACATGACAAAATAAACATGTCTCTTTAAAATATTTCCGGATTCAATCTTTCAATATCTTTTCATTTGTAATCAGAACGGAATTCTTCCGTTGTCACGATCTTCTTCATATTGTTTTGGCTTCAATTTACTCATACGTATGTAAGCATGGTGACAGGTTATTAATTTATTGTTTACAAATACCATTACTTACATTAAACATGAAAGCTACTATTGCAAGTACTGTATTCTATTATAAAGTCAACGTAAATAGAAGCACAAATCAAAAAGCTCAAAGAATTACCAATAAAACGGAGTAATCAAATTATAAAAAGTCTACTTACTAGCTGGGTAACCACTGAAATATTCAACCTAAAAGTAGATACATGAAAAGATCATGTACTGATACATCATTTGTTTTAATTGATGGCAGTTTTCCTAATTGTTCGTGAAGTTACAAAGTTGAACGAAACATCTCTTCCATGACCGTGAATTTAAGGGAACAATAACACAAAAACAACAAAGCAACTTGAATTTATGCCAAATGTTCGAGTTGTTGGTAATAAGCCAATGCCATTCTCAAGAAGTCTGAACGACGATCCTGACAGATACATAAAGTAACGATTGTTATTTTAAGGTCATTGTTTTGGTAGATTTAGATAAAGTGCATTACCTATAACGATGCGTCAAGCTCATGCAACGGTTGATGCAGAAAAAAGGCGTTTATTTTTCTGGCCCGTTGGATGAGTGCGACCTTTGGCATGAAATAGTACTTTTCAAATTAACGACAGTAATAAAATGTACCACATGTGTACACAAAATACTTAACACTGCTTTTAAAGGGTTCATGACGCATCCACTGCCTCTAATTCTTCGACACACTAAAGACAACGGTTCAATTCTCATGAGGTTTAAGGTAGTATAACTATTCACACCTATCCAGAATGTATTACTGTTACATCGTCACCACAAACTATTGTTGTATGATAACCACAGAAGTAATGTAATCTGAGTCTTTCTCTACTGCTGTTTATCCCTGTTGCTTATGCTTCTAATATATCCTGCCATACTATCCTATCTTTCCTTTATTGACTTCCATAGGACTTCTGTTCTCCTACTTCTCCAACACTTCCTCATCTTTAATCTATTCCGTCCACAGTATTTTATCATCCGTCTGTGAACCACATTTAAACCTCCTCTAACTTTTTCACCAGTAGGATATCTAGGAGTTAAATTCTTTATCTCCCAAGGCTTTTCTTATGGCACTTACGATAGTTAGATTTTCGCCTCTCATTGGTCAGACCAGCCCCCCTCGTATGTCTCACAGTTCACATTTCTCACTTGTTCTTTTTGCGAAAAGCGACTCAACCTTTCTTTATTCCTCATTATAAATCTCTGATGACCCTTTTTTCATTCAGAATTAGGTAGGTATCGTAGATATCGAAAATCGGCGTTATCTTCAAGTTTTTGGTCTCAAATTTCCAGTTCCTTCTGGTCTCCTACTTTTCCAACCCTTCCTCATGTTTAATCTTTTCCCTTCATAGTATTTTATCATCCGCCTGTGAATCACATCTTAACCTCCCCTAACTTTTTCCTGTCTGCCGGCTCACCGTTCACAATTCTCACCAGTTCTTTTTCCAAAAGCGACTCCACCCTTCGCTATTCTTCATTTTAAATCTCTGATGACCCTTTTTTCATTCAGAGTTAGGTAGGTATCGTAGATATCGAAAATCGGCGCTTTCTTCAAGTTTGTGGTCTCCAATTTCCACTACCTTCTGGTCTCTTATTTCTCCAACACTTCCTCATGTTTAATCTTTTCAGTCCATGGTATTTATCATCTGCTTCAGAACCACATCTTAACCGCCTCCAAATCATTCTTTTCCGCCAGCTCACTCTTCACTTTTCTCACATGTTCTTTTGTCAAAAGTGACTCCACCCTTCGATATTCTTCATTATAAATCTCTGGTGACCCTTTTCTCATTCAGAGTTAGGTAGGTATCGTAGATATCAAAAATCGGCGCTTTCTTCAAGTTTTTGGTCTCCAATTTCCACTTCCTTCTGGTCTCCTACTTCTCCAACACTTCCTCATGTTTAACTTTTTCCCTCCATGGTATTTTATCATTCAGCTGTGAATCAAATCTTAATCTCCTCTATCTTTTTCTATTCCGCCGACTTACCGTTCACATTTCTCACCTATTATTTTTGCCAAAAGCGACTCCACCCTTCGCTATTTTTCATTTTAAATCTCTGATGACGCTTTTTTCATTCAGAGATAGGTGGGTATCGTAAATACCGAAATTCGGCGCTTTCCTTAAATTTTTCGTCTCCAATTTCCACGTCCATTTCATATCAATACTTTTGCTGAAGATCCATATTGAGGTAACTTAGCAAATGACACTAAAATTCCTCAATCTTCACTACCTTCTTTATTGTTCTTCTATGTCCAGTCAACTGTATTTAAGGAAGTCCGGATGAAGTTGTAGTTCTTATTTATTGGATGTGTTTTTTTAATTATGTTCGTCGTTTGACTCTACGTACTTGTATATTTTACGTAGAATGTATGATAAATATATATTATGGTGGTTGACTAATAAAGTCATTCCTTCTAATCGAAAACGTGATCTAAAGTTTATAGTGGCGTATCGTGTTCTCTTTTATTGATCGTCCACATGCGATAAACTTACGGGGTTTAACATGTACACACATACGTTTCGGTTTTATGACCAGTTATGTGGAAGTGCATAAGTTAGTCGACTTTATTTTCTTGTCCATACGCTGGCTGAAATTTATTCCTCGCTCAGCTGACTGGCACCGTTCAGCATTCCACGTGTCTCAATTTTCGTTTAATCCCTTTTCCAAGTAAATGCCTCTTATCTCGCTAGTGTTTACTAGCTCGACTTCTCTTTCCTCCTTATGGAATCATAAATTCTGTGCAAGAATAAATTTTACAACACTGTAGACTTTCCTGGTACTACATTTATGACAGGACGATATTCTTGAAACGACTCTAAATCATCAAAGGTGGCTTTTGCCAGCATATGAATGCAAATACCTTGTAGCTTTATTGTGGAAAATTTACATTGTGTGGTAGGTAGGTACTTACATAAATCCAAAATTTTCAAACTTGAAATTCAAACAAAATTGTCTTATTTTACAGCCACGTCGTCCTTTTGGTTTCTTACATTTATGGGTTGTGATGTAGGTAATACCTTAAATGTGTGGTAACTGTCGCAATCTCTACGAATAACTAGCTACTTTCAATTCCGTCTAAACGGTTTCCAACAGATTGTAACATTACAGAAATGATCTTAGGGCTCTTTCAAAATTGAAGTACAAATATATGACAATAATGTAAATATACTGACGTATAAAAGACGACTTCAATATCAAGGAACTTGAACTTTGAAAATTGATGTTTTTTGCTCAGTACTGGGCTACGTCCAATGCTTCTTTGCTTCTTAAACCAGAGATCGCCAAGGTTGCAAGTGGTGGGGCGGTTTGGGCAGACCAACCCTGTATGGCATCGTAGTCACACTGGTTGTCAATTGCAGGTCTGAGGCCTCATTTTATTTGATTAACCTTAACCAGCGCCACGCCAGTTCTAATGCGGTTCAGTGTTCTCCATGTTTGCCAATTGCAGTTGGCACCGCTGGGCATCTGCTATACGGGTGGGTAGTTAACAGATGGGTCGTCCAAGTTCACTTCTAGAAATCTTCTGCGGGACTTAAGCTTGTTTTGCTGACTTTTGGCTCCAAATAACGAATGAGTCTCTATAACTCAGCCAGCAGACCTCATCTGATTTCTCAAAAGAGTTGTGTAAAAGAAAATATTATCACGTCCTGGTTCCGATGACATTTGTTGAAGGGTTGTGTTCTTGCCAATACTTGCTATGCTACCATTGTCTTATCCTCAGTTTCTTCAACTCCCTTGATCGTCAATTTTACCTTTTAGTGTAGCTTCCTATTGAGATTTTTGGCTGGCATTGTTATCTGAGGAGTTCAAAACTGCTGTCAATTGTTTCTTACTGGATAGATGTGCTAGTAGATGGCGCAGAATAAACAGTGTCCGACAGTTTACCGGGTATACCGAGCGGCATGACCTAGAGGTTTAGACCATTGCTTAGCATTCGGGAGGACGCCGGTTTGATTCCGGGTGCAGTAATATTCCACAGATAATCTTTCATTCTTTTCTGTCTTCATTTCGTCCGTCTCATCTTTCTCATCTGAAACACTACCCGCCCATTGTCACGATTCCTGAAAAGAGGCTATGAGGGCCTTCCTCCCTACCTTCCGGCGTAGCCCAGAGGGACTTCCCTCCCACCAGCATTACTGACTGGTGGGAATGAAGCACCCAAAACTTCTTTTTTTTTACCGGGGGTAATATCGAAAGATGCAACACGATCTGTCTGAGTAGGCTCGGGTAGAATATTTGATGTAGAGCAGCCTGGTCAGGAATCTGTCTGTCTCTACTTACTTTAGAAAGAGCTTCCGCATTATTCATCCCTATTGAACCATAGTTTGCGCTGCAGGTGCTTGAACCAACTAGCCCTGTACTCAATTCTGCTCTGTTTTAACTTCCACCCTTTTAATATCTAGTAGGCATTGCTATGAGAATGTAAATTTTATTTCTGGAATATGCGCCATCTATCTCATACTTGCTTAAGCCAACTTATCCGACGTACCTGGCATAGTAGCAGCATTAGTAGCTACTGGGAATGATGCACCCAAAATGTTTTTGATGAGCATCTTCAGCTTGGTCGGAGATCAAGACTACTGCCTTTCGTGTGTTCATTTGTATTAATTAAAGCTAGCGATCTATTCGATTTGACATTAGACGTTACTTTCAATCAATAAACGATTTTTCTTTTCGATTTTTAAAATTAATTATAATTTAATATAAAACTGAATCATTTTTATTGCCTAAATTGTATTCATCAACACTTACTGTGGACGTTAATATCTTCGCTAAGGTAATAACAATTACTTATTTAAATTTCAACATAATTAAGTTACTCTTTCACATTTCTGCATAAAATATCAATCTATATCCAGTTTTTCCAGAATTACATTTGATAATAAAACGTCGTACGGATTTGGATATTTAGGGCTATCAACATTAATCAATTTCGTAAAAGGTAAAACTAGTACCCAGTTCAAATGACAACTTAATATTATTCTGTCTCATGGTAAACGCACATACGTGTATGTATTTTACAGTTAAAGGAAACATAATTTTTCTTTATAGGTGGACTTTTACCTATGTATAAATGTGCCTAAACGCGGTAGACACCAACGAGTAGGTGTTCTAATTTGAAATGTATCCTTTATTCGGAACATTTAACGGTCGTATTTTACAGAGGACACAGGACACTTTTTAATTTACTAATTTGGAATGCAATCTATATTGCTTTTAATCTCGGCCATCGGAAGATTTATTATCATTTGATTCCGGGTCATAAAATTGAAAAACGATGTATTCAACGCGACAGTTGCAACCGGTCAACGGGAAAATTGAGAATTTGAAAAATTTACTTTTTATTACTTACTGTAAATATGTTTGCTGTCAATGACGGAATAAAATGTAGTCCTGTGTAAAAAGAAGAACGTTAGGTATCCAACGATTATATTGAATATCAAGGATAAACTCATGGCAAATGTTGATGGAATAAGGAGCAGCACAGATTGAGTTTTAAAATTTAGAATTATTTATCATGTGAAATAATGTTGGATGGATATAATAATTCGAAGTGGTCTGTATTCTGTCGAAACTGCCAGACGCGGATCGCGATTTCGATATTTTTGGATCTCATCAGCGCGTCGCAGACAGCTCCGACAGAACACAGACCAACTTTTGCGTGCTGTCTTAACAGCGCGTTTTAGAAAATACCACAAATGGCGCACTAAACGCCATCTGTAGCACGATGCTACATTTTAGGATTACGTATGCTCCAACAAGGTCCATTTGTATGGATATTTACTAGCTGAAACGAATCCCGGCGTAGCTAACCTCAACGTGATAGGCACGTTACCATAATCGAATAAAATAATTCGAAGTTGTCTGTATTCTGTCGAAACTGCCAGACGCGGATCGCGATTTCGTCTCAACTTTCTCACCCGAACCACCACCCACCCATTCCCACGATTCCTGAAAGGCGGCTGANAAGGATATGGGTTGTTCTAGCTTTAGGGAAATGCGAAGATTAGCGCAGGATAGGAAAGAGTGGAGGTGCGTGTCCAACCAGTCTTAGGACTGACGACCTTATGATGATGATGATGATAGATTATTCTCAAGGAGAAGAAATCTTGAAAAGACCTCCTGAAGGGAGGTAGTGTCTGATTTTTACCTACTAAAACCCCTCCTCGAATGGGAAGATCAACCCGAAGATTGGGAAAAATGGAAAGGTTGGGAGTGGGAAGAGGATTGAGTTGGGAAAAGGGTTGAGTGTGGGGAGGAGACTGGAGTATTTGGGGGAGAAATCGTCAAAATAGGTGGTCCACGTCTGAAGTGACGGGTGGATATTAACCATCATGATCTTTGTTCGATCTGGTAATGAGCTACGCCGTGAATTCAGTTCAGCAAGTTGATATCCATCAACTTCAATGGACCGTCTTGAACATACTGAATTCCACTAAATGTAGCATTGCTCATAGAATGGAGGAAGTCATAGACAAATCAAAGAATAGCGCAAGGTCAAGTGGCTTTTCTTCACCAGAGGGTCATCAGTTCTTAGACTGGTTAGATTCTTGTCTAGTTTTGTTGGTCTTCTTCTCGCAGCAAGTACAAAACAAAAACAAGAAGATTGTGAAACACCAATCTGACCAAAAATTGGCTGCGATGCGGGAAAACCGAAAACTAGTTTGAATGCCAACTGCAAATGATTTTATCATTAGCATGCAAAAATTGTAGAATCGTCTAGAAAAGTCCTAGACAGCTACCCTTCTACTATGATCTTACCCGAAGTAGTGGTTTATATTTTTGACTGCTAATTTTGTCATCCCAACTTCAAAGATGGGAAGAATGTAGCAAAATAGAATACGCTGTAGAAGGTAATAAGGAAAGTGGGAGGTGGATAAGATGGTAGAACAACTAGGTAGGGGCACGTTAGAAACAGAAATCGGAATTAAAGTAGTGCAACGGAGATCCAGAACAGTCAGGGATGGAACATCTTTGATTTCATTTAAATCTTCAACATTATTAACGTAGGCATATGCTTCATGTCAACTTTCGAAGATAATCGCTTCAAGCATTACCGACTTAGCAATAGATTTTATTATGCACTAACTATCCTTATTAGAAATATGAGAATAGCACAGCACCAACGTGAACTGGACGGAGCACTAACGGTAAAATCGCCCGACAGCTTGACCGTGAATGTCGTGACCTTTGACCCACTTATGTGTCTCAAATTCCGCCCATTAAAGTGCACGTTAGTGCCGTGAAAGATAGCGCACTGGATGCACCCAGCGGGAGTCGATAGTAAATGTAAATGTGCGCCCTTTCGGATCGACAATGAACTTCCTAACTTGCCATCCATAACAGAGATTTATTACCTTTAATGATTACCTACGCGGAGGTGAATTCTCTTCTTCTCTCCTGTTAAATACCTCACGCCATCTGAGGGAGAAATAATTAATCCCGATTGTCACAAGTTGCAAGAACTGTTACGGTTCTCTTATTTAATCCATCTAAATTGCTAATTATTCCAGAACGATTTGTTAATTAATTAGTTACATATGTATGCATACTTACATATACATACATGGAACATTCATAAAAAATGATCCACTTACGAAATCTCACGATTTCTTCAGATGAAGTAAACGATTCATCTTGAGACGATCTGGGATTTAGTCTTCAATTCCCGAACATAGCATACAAGGTTTGTTCAAAAAGCATCGCGAATTTTGGGTTTTTTCAAAAATTTCTTTATCTCCTCAATTGTAACGTCGTCTTTTCATGGGCCTCGTCAATTTCGGGAACAAGAAAAGTCACAGGGGACCAGATCTGGTGGCTGCGGCATTGTTAGTGTGTTGTGTTTGGCCAAAAATTCGCGCAAAAGCAGCGATGTGTGGGCAGGGCCGTTATCATGGTGCAAAAACCAATATTTGTTCCTCCACAAATCCGGGCGTTTCTGGCGAATTGCTTCGCGCATAACTTGCAGGTAATATTCCTTATTGACCTTTCCATCCTGTGGCAGGAACTCATTATGAAGCACGCCCCTACTATTGAAGAAAACTCTAAGCCAAACCTTCACATTCGACCTAACTTGGAGCACTTTTTTTCGGTCTTGACTCGTGTGACAGCTTTGTTTGGGATAACTGAGCTTTGGTTTCACCGTCATAATCATAAGCCCATGATTCTTAACCAGTTATGACCCAATGGAGCAAATTTGGGTCCAACAGCTCCTTAGCAATGCTACTTTTGGTTAAAATTGATCAATTTTGGTACCAATTTCGGCAGGAGCCAATGGGTATGTTTAGGTCCTCAGCAACTTCTTTAACGGTGATTCGACGATTGGCCAACTCTATTTTCTTCACTTCATCAACGTTTTCGTCTGTTGTTGACTTGCTCGAGCGTCCGGAACGCTCTTCATCGTTCACATCTCGGCCCTCTGAGAACATTTTGTACCACCGATAAACGTTGCTTCGGTCCAAGTAGCTGGACCATATGCCACGATCAACATTTGGAATGCGACGGCGCACTTAATTGTGTTTTTCACGCAAAATTTGATACAGATTTTTCGATCCATTTTTTTGAAGTAGGCAAAAATCGAAGACGAGCGAAAACACGTGCAAGTTAAGCAGCTGTCAAAAATTAACTGAACATTTAACACAGCCGAACTTGTCGGTGTAAGTGAGACACATGAGTATCAACATAACGCCACAAAAAATTGAAAATCGAAACCCGTTCTACCTACCACAAATGTATTTCTGGACGGTTCAGAGAATTCAAATTGAAGGGACACTTTTTGCGTCATATTTCCTTGAAATAATTGGTTTCTCTAAACTATTTATTAACTGAGGTACGAGGAGATAGCGACCGTCGTAATTCTATGATAAATATTGAGTCTAGACTAGCGTGACCGTGCTGCATGCCATACCCCTATCATGCCTCAGGTCTATAATTTACGAACAGATCTGTGTAACTGAATACTTTGATGTACATAGATGCTTTATTTATTGAAGCCAATAGAGGCAAACGTTCAAGTTTTCATCGTAGTACGTTTATGAATTCACCCTAATATATTTGACAGTTGTTTCAATACAATATGTATAATGTATCATTTGTCCCTACAGAATCGATTAACTAATTCATCTATCTACCATGAAATAAAGATTTAAATTTCATATTTTAACTGCAACTTACGTTGAGTTTATAAAACAACACATATCATTTAAAGGATTAAATATTAATTAAGCTTTTGAGTAGACAGAAATTCCCAATGGGTTATAATTTACCTCTTAGTACCCCTATTTATCCGTAGTTTCGGCCATTGACAAGAAATTGAAGTCTACAGCTTACAGACTAATTTAATTTATTACAAGTTATACAAGAAATTGTAGACAGACATTTCTGTTTGATAAATTGGTAGATTTATTATACGTACCTGCTTCATCCTAAGACTGCTTGGACACCCACTTCCGCATTGTCCTAAAATTAGAAGATCCCACATCCATAACCATTTTAGAACAATAGTTTAATCTAGGCCTACCTCTACTCCTCTTGACTCCTGTTTCTGCTTGCCAAACTAGCCCTTCATACCTAGGAGGGTGAGTCCTAATTCTGGTTGAACATGCACCTCCACTTTTTTCTATCCTGAGCTAGTCTTTGCATTTTCCTAAGACACATCCTTAACTATTTGTCAACAGTAACCTGATCAAGTCTTCTAAGAATATAAAAACGGATTAAGTTCTTCGTTACTAATTTATCGATATTACCAGACGTTGATCACGATTTTGATCATATTTCATCTCATCAGCGCTCCGTAAATAACCGATCAAAACAAATATGTCGAGTTACGGAAGTACATCAAATATTCAATTAGCAGCTCGATATTCTAAGGCTAAGGCTAAGCGAATGTAGGCAGTCGATCCCATAATAATTTTGCCTAACTATGAAACACTGAAGAGAAACCAGTCTTCATTAGTATATACCCACTTTTGACATTTGTGAGTGAACATCTCTATCCCTTTGTGAAATATTCGCAATCCTTTTCCTTAAAATGACTTACAAAAGATCGCTTGCATGAAGTTTTTTTCAACACCTCAAGGTTCGCTTTGAGTCTCAGAAAATAAAATAATAAGACGACCCCATGTCCCAACCATATTGAGGTCTCATACAGGAACTCCAGTTATTGAAACACCCGCAATATCGATAGGAGCACGAGAAGACCTTTAAGGAAGCTTGTCTTGCTCATTCCGTTCCTTGAAATCCATCGAGGAAAAATCAAGAGTGAGCGTTTACTTAACTCATGTCTTCATAAGTTTCTTGAAATCTACCAATGAAAAATCAAGAATGAGCGCTTACTTGACCCATGTCTTCAACAGTTTCTTAAAATCCACCAAGGAAAAATCAAGAGTGAGCGCTTACTTGACTCATGTCTTCATAAGTTTCTTGAAATCTACCAATGAAAAATCAATAGTGAGCGCTTACTTGACCCATGTCTTCAACAGTTTCTTAAAATCCACCAAGGAAAAATCAAAAGTAAGCGCTTACTTGACTCATGTCTTCATAATTTTCTTGAAATCTACCAATGAAAAATCAAGAATAAGCACTTACTTGACCCATGTCTTCATAAGTTTCTTGAAATCTACCAATGAAAAATCAAGAATGAGTGCTTACTTGACCCTTTTTTTCAATAGTTTCTTGAAATCCATCGAGGAAAAATCAAAATTGAGCGCTTACGCGACCCATGTCTTCAGCAGTTTCTCTTTCAGTCCGAAATTCTTTCACACATTTTTGTTCTGTGCTAAAAGAAGACTGAGACTCCTGGCATACACCGTATAAACTTTCTTCGATTTGAGCGGGTGATAAATTTCTTTAATTGTATATTTGATTACGTTTCAATAATCATCGAAATTTTCGTTTATCAACCACTATAAAGCGGCAACTAATAGCTTTACGTTGATGCACATTTAACAGAGAAGAGGTACCGAGGTACCTTACAAAATGGTGTAGTATTATTTGTTATAACCTATGGCATATATGTTACTATATCGGACCAAGTCATTGTGGGACCGCCTACGCACTATAACCATAAAAACTAAAGTATACGTTATGATATTATTTGATTTTGACATTAAACTTTAATAAACATTACATATTAAAAACATACTCAACAAGTTCAATGCTCTTTGACTGGATTTATTTTAATAATTTCAAAAACACTCTCGAAAATTAAAAGGAATTGTGTCCGTTAATTATTAAACCATTATACAATATTAATCATTTTAAAGGAGGTAGCGAGATGGTATTGTCCAGCAAGAAGGTCTTTGTATATTTTTGCTATTGTTCGGCCAGCTACTATTATTTCTCATTCATTTACTCTCTTCTAGTTCGCGTTGTTTGTCACTACAATTTTACTCTGGAGACACTTCTTTCAGATTTAGACAATAGGTTATTGCCAACCCCGGTGTGGAGCTCGACCTTTACCTTTACATACGATGCTGTTGCACCTACTAACATTTACGAATTTCTATTCTTCAGCTGCACATTCTGCCGTCGTTCTTTTATTTACGCGAACACAATGGTCGCCTATCTCCGTAAATTATTACGAAAATGTACACAACGTCACCCTAACGCACTTCATCATCTTTGTTCAGGAACGAGCGTCCTCGTATTTATGAAAAGGTCCGCGATACAGCTTCGTCGGCTTTGAGGAATTCCGAGAGGGTAGCTTACCCTTACAGCCGTTCTTGTATTCTGACTTTTAAAAGAAACATCTTTTTCAAATTATATAGGCATATATATAATGCATGCTCTTAGTATAAACTAGCGTAAGGATAATACTTTGTCGGCTGCTTTGAACATAGAAAAGAGAAAGACATTAAAATGTCTTAAAAGAAATCTCATAATTTAATATTAATTACTTTGCATTTTAACTTTCAGGGTAACAGCTTAAAACATGTGTATTTGCTTAGAAACGTAAAAGCGACGTCTTCCAAACGAAAACTAAGAAGCGTGACGGTAAAGCAGAAATTTTCTGTACCTCAAACAATTGCAATATTAATTTGAAATCATTTTTTTGATTTTTTATTTACCCACTACAAACAACCTCAAATTAATGAGGGAAAAAAAAACCAATGTTCTGACCACTAAACTACGAGAGGTGACAACAGCAATTACGACCAACCGATCTACAAGGTTAACGAGGAGTCGATTTATANAGTATATTCAGTATATAGTTACATTAGTTCGACGGATCGTTAACCTTGTAGGTCGGTTGGTCGTGGTTGTTGTTGTCACCTCTCGTAGTTTAGTGGTAGAACGTTGGTGCGTAAAGCCAAAGGTCCCGGGTTCGATTCCCGGCGGGGGTGTGACAACAGCAACAATTTTTCCCTCATTAATTTGAGATAGTTTGTAGTGGGTAAATAAAAAATCGAAAACATGATTTCAAATTAATATTGCATATTAATCCACTATTAAGTAACTAACAATGTCAGAATTTCATATACTCAAACAATTGGTTGCGTTTAATATGTTGGGGCTAGTCGCTAGTGGTTAATCGTGTGGCTAATTCTGGCGGGCTTAAATTAAATTTCATATATCCCTCACCAATGTCCCAAACCATCACCGAAAAGTATCAAGGAGCTTCTACTGTATCAACTGTCGATATAATTTTTTAGAAAGAGCAAATATTTCCGATACGATATGATAGAGTTTTTAATTTTTTTAGATACTCGCAATGATCTGAAATTGATTTTGAAGTAAAGGCATGGATAATCAACAGGTTGTAATTCTTAATCGATTTTAATAATGCTTTCTTCTATTTATTCATATTTGTCGGATGTTGATGTTAATAATTCGTCAAATTATTTAATTTTTATAAAGAAATTCCAGCAATAACTCCCTACATCAGTGAGATCTATCGCCAAACACAAAGAAATCTCCCTTTCAGTTAGCGTCCGTTCAATCGCTTCTTCCTTCCCGTAGGAAAAATTTCCATTCAATTTCCATTAAAAAAATGCCATTTAATTGCCACTGATAATAATTAATGGTAATAAATGGAGAATTGCCAATGGGATTCCCATTCCCTAACTCAATGGGATTTCCATTGCGTTAAGTAATAGAAATCCCATTGCGTTCCATTGGAACTTCATCAGCATGCCTTTTTCCATAATCCATATTATTTTATTGAGAATTTGGTTCCTCAGGTACCTGAACCAAGGCACGTGCCTGGATGTCTCTGGATGTCTGGCTCTTCATCGTTGTGTTTAGATTTTTTTTTCACTTGCTTCCAATAAAACTACATCACTCTCACAGGTGACTTCGGCCTCCTTTATATTCTGGCATGGTTCAAAATCATTAAACAATGCTTCTAATGTAGGCTTTTTCACTTGTGTAGGGGTTGTTTAATAAAAGGGTCCGGGTAGTTGAATACATATATAATAAACATAATAATGAATATAAACAACAAACAGCAAAACGAGTAACAAACAGGAACTAAATATATACAACTTACATACAATATTCAATGTATCGCGTCTTCCAAAATGTATACGTCTTCGTGTAATCACCATAAATACGTCTTCCGTCTTTTTTGAGCAAAAATGCTCAACGTCTAAATGAAATATACCGTTTTAATCAAACGTCCTACTACCTTGCTTGTCTCTCACTCTACTGCCGTGGTGGTCCCTCACGTACCCCCAACATGCACGCATAGGTAAAACTAGATTATTGATTTTATACCACTTAATTTACTCTTGCACCTGGGCAAGCAAAAACTGTATCGAAAAAGGCTAATAGTATATGTGGCCAGGAATTATATTGTAAATGGAAACAATTATTTTTCCATTTATGCCAAATGGTTTTGAATGAAATTTAGAAATTTACCATTGATGGAAATTTTTCCTACGGGTTAGTTAGCGCCAAATGCTCCAGTGTCTTTACTTGTAATTTTATGTTCAATCTTCGTGACTATTTCACAGAAAATAAAACGAAGTGTATTCACTTTTCGTTTTACAAATAATTTCGTCCAGTTCGTTCGTAGAACCTGCGTAACGAGTTTTGTGGCAGCTGGGCGCAAACTTCATTAAGAAAAATTTATTTGAGTTAGCATGCCATTTTCATACATAATTCTCTCGTGGACAAACACGCCAACGGAACGGAACGTGGTATGGAATGAGAACAGGAAACTTATGAAAGAATTCGTTCATTCATAATGCCTGCTCCTTGTCGTTTGTTGATTTAGCATGCTCGTCTATTTACCGAACGAAATTTTAATCGTTAAAATTTCCATTTGGCTTTAACACCTCCAATCGATTCCTGATTTCTTTGGGTTTGTTTAAGCCGAATGTCTACAGGTACTCATTAACTGTTCCGAAAAAGCTGCAAGTATAATACCTGCGTATTGAATTGGTTGGACAGGAAGAGTTTTTCTTTTCGATATACAATTTCCATAAATGCGATAATAGTGAGCGCTTACTTGACCCATGTCTTCAATAGTTTCTTGAAATCCACCAAGAAAAATTCAAGAGTAAGCGCTTACTTGATTCATGTCTTCAAATGTTTCCTGAAATCCATTAATGAAAAATCAATAGTGAGCGCTTACTTGACCCATGTCTTCAATAGTTTCTTGAAATCCACCAAGGAAAAATCAGGAGTGAGCGCTTACTTGTTTCATGTCTTCAAAAGTTTCTTGAAATTCACTAACGAAAAATCAAGAGTGAGCGCTTACTTGACCCATGTTTAATAGTTTCTTGAAATCCACCAAGAAAAACTCAAGAGTAAGCGCTTACTTGTCCCATGTCTTCAATAGTTTCTTGAAATCCACCAAGGAAAAATCAAGAGTGAGTGCTTACTTGATTCATGTCTTCAAAAGTTTCTTGAAATTCACTAACGAAAAATCAAGAGTGAGCGCTTACTTGACCCATGTCTTCAATAGTTTCTTGAAATCCACCAAGAAAAACTCAAGAGTAAGCGCTTACTTGATTCATGTCTTCAAATGTTTCCTGAAATCCATTAATGAAAAATCAATAGTGAGCGCTTACTTGACCCATGTCTTCAATAGTTTCTTGAAATCCACCAAAGAAAAATCAAGAGTGAGCGCTTACTTGACCCATGTCTTCAAAAGTTTCTTGAAATCCACTAATGAAAAATCAATAGTTTTTCTTTTCGATATACAATTTCCATAAATGCGATAAACCACAAGGTACTCTTATATTTGACCTTTGAAGGTTCTAAGAGTAGGCTTAAGTTATTAATTCAGTAACGTCGGAAACGATATCAATATCTGAACGATAGTATTCCTTGTAACTCCTCTAACGGTAAAAACTAAAACTGTTAGGTGCTTCATTCCCACCATTCCTACTAGTGCGGGTGGATGGACAGTCCCTTCGAATTACGCCAGCAAGTAGGACGAAAAGCGCTCTTCAGTCTCCTTTTAGGAATCGTGGAAACGGAAGGTGGTGGTCGTTGGAGATGAGAAAGATGAGAGGAACGAGATGAAGACAGAAGGGAAGTGAAATACTATCTGTGGAATATTATTAGTGTCCCAGCATTTACCTAAACGATCAATAGAAACACCGAAAATCTTGGACTCTCAGACCTACCGACTAAAACCCCTCTACCTCAGGCCGTTCTGAGGATTTCTCCCTCAGGAATCCGACACTACCCAGTCGTACGGACGGCTGGTGTCTTTTGAAGATTTCCCCTCTTCCACGAAAAAAAGAGGATACTGGTTTGATTCCGAGTCCAAGATTTTCGGTGTTTCTATTGATCATTTAGTATCACCAGTATCCTCCCAACTGTAAAGCAATGGTCTAAACTTCTGGGCACATGCCGCTCGGTGGGTTATCGTTTTTAAGCAGTCGCATTTATAGTATTATTCTGACTGTCTGATGTGGATTCTCTAACCATTCCTTTTTTATCCAATGTCCATCTTACTTTTATTGCTTTTGTCTAACGTTATGATAAGGCACTGTACCTATTCTATAATAATTAGGGTATGATGCTTGAGGCTAAGCTTGCGGATGTGTATGAGAATGTGGATCATTGAAATTCTAAATTTGCGGATGCTGATTAGGATGAAGATATAGATGTGGATACAGATATTTCATTTTTTTCTCAAAATACATAGTAGAGTTGTTAGTGTTATTTAACCCTTTTGAGAACCCAGTCTATTTTCAATTAACCGAGACATTCCATTAAGTAGCATTGCAGCACAACAAATATCCGCCAAATATCTTCATCAGAATGTGGAAATCCGGATGAGGAAGCGGATTTTAAACAATTTAACTTTGCGGATGCGGCTAAGGGTGCGGATGTTAAAATTCCTGCAGATTATCCGCAGCTTTGATGTAATGCTTTATTATTAAATAATTATTGGTAGGACATCTTCTCAGGCATGATAGCCCTTCATGTCAGATATGTATTAGAGGCAGAAACAGGAACAGTGGTAAACCTACATAAGATTACTGTTCGCAAATAGTTAAGGATGTGGGATGTTTTAGTTTTAGGGTAATGCGAAGATTAGCTCAGGATAGGAAAGAGTAGAGATGCGTGTCCAACCAATCTTAAGATTGACGACCTTCTGATGGTGATTAGGTTCATTTGGTAGTATTGTTGCTCACCTTGCTTTTATATACATATATCTACCTTTTCGACGGTACCTTAATCTCACCATTATTCTAATAGTTGCCATCTCTACATAGAAAATCCGTTGCGTTCCATTAAAACCGGAAACTCGATCCATATGAAGTTAAACCAACCAAGTTTTATTTATCTTCGTCGCTGGAACACATTAGAAATTTAATTTTATTTGCGGAGGAAGTTTAGATGGCAATTCATCTGTACCAGATCGTCTATAAGTTTACCCTTCGCCGTAAATGCAAGGTACGTTTGTGTGCTTTATTATTATTTGCGTTGAAGTCAGACTGGCAGTATACACATAGGATCAGGTGAGTGACTAAAACGCGGGAATCGTAGTGTGCTATGTTTACACACGGCTGTCATCAGAGCAACGCGAGATGCAAATGAGCAAAGTTGCCACGTAAATGTTACGCTATCGATATCGCATCTGATCGTTGCCTCCGACGCGTGGGAATAAAACAATGTTATCTCAGTGCCACACAGCTCATTTCGTTTTATTATTGCGCAACGTTTCTACTTAACATCGAACGAGCTTTGTGATTGAAGTGCTGAAGCAACTTCCTTCACAACTGAAACAAAACACCTTGTTTCTGTTTTCTTGATGAAGTATATTGGAAATGGTGAACGAAAATTCTAGACAACACGAATACAATACGGTATGATGAGGATATCGTGGATTGAGAAGGTCAAAAATGAGGAAGTATTAGTCACTAAGGAAGTCAATAAGAAGAAGGCGAGATGGAGAGCTAGTTGGAGACAGGAACAGAAAGAAGAGTTCAGATTTAGTTTAGATTACTGAGCAGAAATAGTTAAGGATGTAGGATGTTCTAGTTTTAAAGAAATTCGAAGATTAACTCAGGATAGGAAAAAGTGGAGGTGCGTGTCCAACCAGTCTGACAATTGAAGACCTTATGATGATGTTGGATAGTACTATTTCTGATCTAATTTATTGTTTTGATTTTATTGATCACCTCATCCATTAACTCTGGACTTCCTCTATGGTTATAATTGTGTTTGCTTCGCTAATATTATTGAACTGTATGCATTAAAGCGTTTATAGATTCTGCTGCTAAACACAATGAGATTAGAAAGCCCCAGATGACAAACGAGATTGTAGCATTAAGGAAATATAAGGATATATGGAAAAGGGTAAGAGGGTATAAGGCGATAAAGTGGGAGACCATCTAAGTAGCAGTTGTTGATGAATAGGTGCATATAGAAGTAGAGAAAAAGTTTGAAGTAGGTAGGATTGATGAGACTTATGACACAAATAATAAGAATTTCGATAAATAGGGCACAGAAGTGGTAAAAATCGTTTTACTAGGGGTGTTGGTTAGACATACAGGGACAAAGCATTAGCATGCTTGAATTTGCGAACGATATAGCAGCATTAGCACGAGTGGCGATCTTGTTTCAAGGTCTTTCCATCTCTGATGTTGAATGTGTCCATAGGAGATGGAAGAACCACTGAAGGAGCAGGTCAATTCTGCTGCCTGTAGACCCGAATCAGGTCAGCATCACTTCACCAACTGACTGCGAAAGTTTTTACCAAAAATAGATTTGTGTTCATTGACTCTGTGCTCAAAGATGTTACCAAGTTATTCTAAGCCACTTAGGCAAATGATGGGAGAGAAATATTCTACAGAAGATCTTTCACTTTCTTCTATCTTCATTTCGTCCGTTTCATCTTACCACCCACCCACTCCCACGATTCGTGACGGGAAACTCATTAGGCCCTTACGTAGTCCAAAAGATCTGTCCACCCGCTACCATTAGTCGAAATCAATTACTGAGGAATTTTGATAGGAACATTTCGACAATTTCGAAATTGGTTGTATAAATAATTAAACCACTTCCAAGATGTCGCCCGTCGTTTTAAATCGATACAATCAATATTACCATTTACTGCAGTTAAGCAACTTTGTATGCTATATTAATTGTATATACCTACGTCTGACCAGGTTGGCTTCAGTTTTATAATCGACTAATTCAGTTAACCAATTATCTTATTGACGAACCAATACCAGACGTCAAATTTCCCTTTTTACCGTCTGTCAGCGGGTAAAATTAATTGCTGTCCACGATAAGTGGTCAATTAGTTTGACATGGTCCCAGTTGAATAATTAAATCTTTCCAATAAAGGTTTATCTTGAACGGCATACATTTACATACGAATGTTTATTACTTCACTTATACGGAACGAGTTTTATGGGTACCGTACCGCGATAACGTGACATTAGTATGATAATGGATTTGTTTAACAGGAATTTATTATTCTATTAATGTTATTACTTACTTCTTACAACACGGTATGGGGCTTCGGTTTTGGTATTGTGAGTTTCAATAAATTCTTCATTTAAAAGCAAGCCCTCGGAACCGAAAATAAAAAGGACAACATCGTTTGCTCAACACTTACCTGATATGAATACCATATACACATTAACCATAATGAGCTTTTTACGGGAAATCGAGAAAAATGTACCTAATCATTATGGTTCCAATAAAATTTTAAAAAAATTGTCTCTAAATCAAATAATAACGCTCCAGTCAATTTAACTGAACAACATTCCAACAGAAGGAGGACGGAATGGTGAGGTTATACAAGACTTATGAATAATAAAAATAGAAAATGGGCGCCCTTGGTAAAGAAATAAATAAAGGGGGACTCCCTCACATCCCACTTATTATAAACAATTATCGCTAACGGGTAGCGGGCACGCGATTCATCTATTTTCCTCGTGAAAATTATTCGCGCGACTCTACAATTTATTGGAAAATGACCAATTTTCTTTTCACAGATAACTATTAATAGTATTTCTTATAGTTGTTAATTTTAGTTCATGCTCTTCTGTTCATGTGTCTTTTCCACTTTCCTTCTGTCTTTCCTTACACGACCACTCGATGTCAGAGGTGAGGCACTGAAGAGCTCTCAATCCCATGGAATCCGTTTATTGGAGTGCCTACATCCTTGCCCACGGATAGTAACAACAGCATTAGAGCTCTACCGCGAACTCTCGCACTCGTCTAAGGGCAATTAACTCGAGGATGTTAAAAACTGTCACGCAGGAAAACAAACACCACTTTCCCCAAGTGTTTGCGCCCTTGAGGGCCGCCGTTCCCCACCGTAAAGGTTCAATTTAGAAAGAAAATAGATAATGAATCTTTAGTTGAAAATTTGTATTTTCTTTTTTGACAAGGACTATTGCGGCCTTTAAATCAAGTTCGAAAATATTTATCTTAATGTTTTGGAACCAGCAATAATTATTTCCAGAAACAGTTGAAGAATTTTCATTCTGACACTATTTGTAGAATGAATTCCGTGGTGTTGCGAAAATGCACTGAGTTCTTTTGAATGTATCGTTAAAAATGTAGAGGCGCGTTTACAATACTTCTGAATGTGAGCACGAACACGTTCGAAGAAAGGGGATGAAGCATGGATACTGTCTACGTCCACGTCTACTACATAATTATGAAAGGGGTATCCAGACGCGGAAAACTGCTTCAGTCTACGCAAAGACTATTCGGATTGATAGAGTCATCCATTTCGAGGCGATACTTCAAGGAGAATTTGATTTGACGTGAGCTCTTGCGTCATTTTATTAATACTTGTCTTCAACAGTCATGAGTACATGAAATGAATGTATTGACCCATTTCATTCGGAGTTCCTCAGGATAGGGCGGAAGGCCCTCTTCAGCCTCCTTTCAGGAATCGTGGGAATGGGTGGTTATGGTGAGAAAGATGAGACGGACGAAATGAAGACAGAAAAGAATGAAAGATTATCTGTGGAATATTACTGCCCCAGCATTTGCCTAAGTGATCCAAGAAAACCACAGAAACACTTGGACCAAGGCAGATGGACCCGGAATCGAACCGGAGTCCTCCCAAATGCTAAGCAATGGTCTAAAGGTCTTGTAGGTCATGCCGCTCGCTTCTTCATACAAGGATACAAGCGAGGCATCTTTTTGTTCTACTTCAGCTTGCCTCGAACGTGTTCGTGCTTGGATGTATTGTATGTACCCGCCTTAAGACATGGTACGTGAACAAAAGTTGTTTTCTACGTATTTTCGAGCCTCTGTCAGCAAGTGTACATTCTTATGGAAATTTTATATATTGTAATGTGGGTGGCAATTTTCGTAAACCAAAAGAAATTGAGTATGAGATGAGGAATTTGGAAATGAGCGTACCAAAATCGACTTCATATTTCATCGATTTAAATGTGAGGTCTTGTTTATGGTCAATTGGTTTAAAAGAAAAATGCTGAACCGTAAAATTTTATCGACATGCTTTTATGAGCTCGAAGAATTAAAATGTTTAGAATAAACTTTTACGAAATCGATTGAATCATTTCATTTCTAAACAAACTGGAATAGGTACTGTGAATTGGCATTACCGAAAGTAAAAATATAGCGGCTATGTGTTATAAATCAAACGTGCACAATTAGTAGATGCTCCATAAATTAATAGAAAACGTATCTATAAGATTTTTCATCATGAGAATTTTTGATAAAAAATTGAAAGGATTACTAAAACACAATTTCTAATTATTTCAACATTATATTTGCAATGCAACCAAATGTTTATAGCTTAAACACAATTGTGAGAGCAAATTTTGAAGTTTCTTAGGAGTAGGGAAAACAGTATTGTAGTTTGATTGATATTTTATTATTATAAGTATTCTTTTGTTATTAGCAAACACCTCACCAATTACCAATTCCAATCATTCGTAAATGTCATGAGCTATCATAGTGTCAAATTATTTTGAAGAGGAGAATACTTTTCGTAAAGAAACTCGTACATTTGAACTGTCTTATCTAACTTTATTCAGACTCTCCAACGAGCCCTTGTTTATTCGTGACTGTTGCGTAATGGAGAAGTAATTGGCTAAGAATTTGATGCATAGCTCTGGGTACTTGCTGGGTATTAATTTTGAACACACGGCAACACGACACTGTATAACACCCGTCTTACATCGAAGAATAAACGACTTAGCAACGGAATTTACTGATGAAGTTTGGAGCGCTTGGGGAGGAGAGTGTTTATTGCTGCGGCGGCGGCGTTGACGTTGTCGCATCTGGGAAAACTCCCCGCTAACAGTCCCCGATGGAGGGATGTGTTTATGTCGCGGCATCTGTTCCTTCTCTCCGTTCCACCGTTTTGCATTGTTAATGACCTTTAACAACTAACCAGATAATGAGTTTCTCGATGAGCTTCGCAAATACGAATCTCTGGAAAGCCTAACCAAGTTTCAGAACTTGTTTCCTACTCATTCTTCGAGACGCGACGCGGCGCGACGCTACGCGACAAACCTTAATTAACTACAAAATGGAAATAGCGAAGATACCTTTTCCAAAGTTCACTCCCACCGAAAAACAAATTTCGTTTTCGTTAATCATTTGATCTAAGTGGATAAACCTGATTTTTGTCAGAATTACGTATTGTATATCGAATTTGTTAAATCTGTGAGATCAGTTGCCATTTCCCTCCTTCCGTTTTTTCCAAATTACCTTCCTTCTTGAAACCTCATTTAAAGAAATATCAAATAAAATATTTCGATCTTTTTGGATCTCATCAGCGCGTTGCAGACAGCTCCGACAGAACACAGACCAACTTTTACCTGCTGTCTTAACAGCGCGTTTTAGAAAATACCACAAATGACGCGGTAAACGCCATCTGTAGTACGATGCTACATTGTAGGATTACGTATGCTCCAACAAGGTCCATTTAAATATATGGATATCTACTTGCTGAAATGAATCCCGGCGATAGGTGATAGGCACGTTATCATACCATAAGACAGCAGGTAAAAGTTGGTCTGTGTTCTGTCGGAGCTGTCTGCGACGCGCTGATGAGATCCGAAAAGATCGAAATCGCGATCCGCCTCTGGCAGTTTCGACAGAATACAGACCACTTCGAATTATTTTATTCGATTATGGTAACGCGCCTATCACGTTGAGGTTAGCTACGACGGGATTCGTTTCAGCAAGTAGATATCCATGTATTTAAATGGACCTTGTTTGGCATACGTAATCCTACAATGTAGCATCGTACTACAGATGGCGTTTACCGTGCCATTTATGGCATTTTCTAAAGAAATATTAGTTCACATTTCTACGATTTCAGCCTCTTTGAATGTTTTCGTATTGATCCAAGAATAGCTTACCTGTTATCAGTAAAAGTATTTCTATCTTATGTATCCAATCAATGATGTTTCGTCTGTAACAAAATGCTTCAAGAATTTCTTGATACCTTTGTGTAAGAACATAAAGTAGGTTCTTAGCATGCAATATTGCAAATATGCTTTCGATTCTCAGCAATCTTTCAAGTGTTATATGCATATGCAGATTTACGTTTCAAATAACTTATTGTTAGTCATTTCTCTTTATCTTTACGAATCGAAGTTTCTCATTTGTATATAAATGGATACTTGTCATACATTAAATCCGGGAGAGGCTTTGCTGCTGAAGTAACAGTGTTTGAAGATGCTATTTGATATTTTCGAGGCAATTGAGGAAGTTGTTACATGAACATAACGTATGAGACAGCCCAAATTCTTGTTTATTGGTACGGTAATTCCTCAAATAAATATCTTTTGCACACTGAATAGAGGTACGTGTCCAACCAAACCAGTCTTAGGACTGACGACCTTATGATGATGATGATGACCCGCTGAACAAAAGCCTTCATCCTGATTGACCCAAATGGGTGTAAAATGGTTTCCATTTGTTATTCTTCTTTAAGATTTCAATTCGTAACCATCAAAATGCATAATGCAGTTTGCTAGACCTCTCCTGTAGCTCACATGGTCATAGGTACCCAAGTTGGTACTTAGTATCACCAACGTGCTGCTTCCATTCGCTCCAGCCTTTCGCATGATCTTCTAAGATCCTCATCATAAGTATGTACTAGGGTCAATTGAAAAGTCCCCGGCCTGACACATAGATGGCGGCACCAGAACTAAATCCATATGATTTTCAGTTAGTCCTAACCTTCAAAAGACGCGTCTATAAATTTGACGGCTGTCGGATCATTAGTTTGTGAATTATAGCATTTTTAGTGAAGCAACTATTGTTATTGTGAAAAAAATGGATAAAAAGGAATTTCGCGTGTTGATAAAATATTGCTTTTTGAAGGGAAAAAATACAGTTGAAGCAAAAACTTGGCTTGATAACGAATTTCAGGACACTGCCCCAGGAAAATCAAACAACAAGGATTGGTATGCTAAGTTTAGACGTGGTGAAATGAGCACCGAAGACGGTGAACGCAGTGGACGCCCAAAAGAGGCTGTTACGGACGAAAACATTAAAAAAATCCACAAAATGATTTTGAATGACCGTAAATTGAAATTGAATGAAATAGCAGACACTCTAAAGATATCAACGGAACGTATACATCACATCATTCACGAATATTTGGGTATGAGAAAGCTCTGTGCAAAGTGGGTGCCGCGCGAGCTCACTTTTGACCAAAAACAACGACGAGTTGATAATTCAGAGCAGTGTTTGAAGATGATCACGCGTAATAAATCCGAGTTTTTGCGTCGATATGTGACAATGGATGAAACATGGCTCCATCATTTCACTCCGAAGTCCAATCGACAGTCATCGGAGTGGACTGCACGCGATGAACCCGCTCCAAAGCGTGCAAAAACGCAACAGTCGGCTGGCAAGGTTATGACGTCTGTATTTTGGGATGCGCGTGGAATAATTTTCATTGACTACCTTGAAAAAGGAAGGGCCATCAACTGCAACTATTACATAGCGTTATTGGACCGTTTGAAGGACGAAATCGCCGAGAAACGACCGCATTTGCAGAAAAAGAAAGTCCTGCTTCACCAAGACAAGGCACCGTCTCACAAGTCAGTGAAAACGATGGCAAAAATTCATGAATTGGGCTTTGAATTGCTTCCGCATCCACCGTATTCTCCAGATCTGGCCCCCAGCGACTACTTCCTGTTCTCAGATCTCAAAAGAATGCTCGTTGGGAAAAAATTTTCGTCGAATGAAGAGGTGATCGCCGAAACTGAGGCCTATTTTGAAGCAAAGGACAAATCGTACTACAAAAATGGTATCGAAAAGTTGGAGGATCGCTATAATCAGTGTATCACCCTTGAAGGGAATTATGTTGAATAAAAAAAACGAATTTTGCAAAAAAAATGTGTTTTACTATTTTAGGCCGGGGACTTTTCAATTGACCTGTTATTTCTCAATTTGGTCTTTCGACGTTTTCTTCCCTTGATGTGGCCAACCTTTTTCTTCTGACTTCCACCACTGCCTGGTTCTTCCTGACTTACTGCTCCATAAAAGCGGGATAATTTGATTATATCGTTGGGGATTTTCAGCTTATTGATAGTATGGTAAAGTAGTTACATTTACTAAGATCTTATGCCAATTGAATAATGAACTTTAACCTTCTAAATTACTTTTGGCATCTACCCGTCTACAATTAGCTTAATCGTTTACAAGCGAGTTGGACGAATTAATAAATTGCAGTTTTTAGCGGTTCGAATGTTATAATTTGCAGGTGGTTGCTTCATGGACGTCGCGTATGTCGTCACGAAGTAGAAACTGCTTGCTGGCCGTCATGCGAAGTAATAAATTTGACATTTCCGCAGTAATTCCCTTACAAATTGACATCACGGTGAAATATGATGCGCATAAAATGATATACCTAAGACGACACAGGGAACAGTTGGCGATTAATATTCCGGGACGGAACGGACCTGCTGTGTATTGACATATTAGTGTAATAAAAGTTGTCATGCTGGCTTTTTAAAGGCTGCTCTTGCAAGCATTATTTGGATTTGTTAAAAAAAGCTCTATGTACAGATTTCAACTAATCGTAAAATCAAATTAATTTGTGCAAACAAATGAAAAATTACATCTCCTCGTCTTTCGTTCTAATCATTAAAGAATGTATTGACCAAACCTAACTTTCTGTAATTCTTTCACTTTGGGAGCAACTTTTAATACGTTCTGACAGAATACAACTTGAACTTTTATTACGTACTTATAATTTGATAAGATTAGCTCAGGATAGAAAAGAATGGAGGTGCGTATCCAATCAGTCTTAGGACTGACGACCTTATGATGATGATAATTCGATTTCCTACAGGTTTCTAGCTAACTTATTGACTTGTATGTAGTTCTAATTATTATTTCATTTACACTTCGATTTCTTCTATGACTTCAGTATTGGTAGACGTTCTGGAATTGTCCAAAGTTTCCAAGATTCCAAGATTCCTTTGTATCACCACTGAGCACTTCTTATTAACATTGTTTCACGATCACACAAAATTTCAATTCAAAAAAATATTAAAAGATACAGATTTCTTCTACCACTCGCTGAGCACTTCATATTCACGATCACAGTCAATTTGCATCGTTGACTTACAATTAGTCCAAAAGTTTATGGAAGAAAATCCTTGTAAATGTTTTAGTCTATTTCTACGATTAACTTCTTAATTCCATCTCTTCCAAATGCTTCCAGCAATTGGATTTGTTATTGGGCAGGTAGAGTGTTACTAACCATTACCTGTGATTCCGATGAGAGGCATGGAATCGTTTTAATAGGTTACGATGCACTTGGAATAAATAACTTAATTTCATCGGACGAGTGCATGGCTAAGGTCCGATTTGCATATGCAAACTAGCTAAAAGCTATTTACATGTACATTGTGTGTACATACCTTCGTAGATGGGTTACTATGAATATCGATGGAATATACGTTATATATATGCATCCATACGTTGGTATACTAGCTGCCGGCTAGAATAGAAAAACCGATTGAACTAAGCGAGATGCTTGGAAATTCTCATCATGGTCCACACACATTAACTGGCCTAGTTGGTTCATGAAAATGAGGCGTTTTTTAAAAATTACAGTTGAATTCTTTGAACTATTTAAACTTATTGACTATTTACAGTAAAGTTTCTATTTACACTACCGCGATTTTTGATACAATATAAGGTAAGGAGTAAAAAAATTAACATACCACGAAGAAGTTGAACAATATCAAAACAATAAAACGTTATATTTTTTGACTATTTGCATGAGCATCTATGTTAAACATACAACTTTCATTCATAGCTTACACTAGTATTACATTTGCATCATTATAGCTTACTTATATGCTACAACATAATCAGTACTTTTGATTTCTTTACCTCACATTCACAAGGTCGTCAGTCCTAAGATTGGTTGAACACGCACCACCACTCTTTACTATCCTGAGTTAACCTTGCATTCCATATCCTTAACTATTTGTGAACAGTCATCTAATGTAGGTCTACCTCTACTCCTCTTAACTCATGTTTCAGCTTGTAATATTCCTATAATTAATCCTTCATGTTTGAGGAGGTGCCCTACCAATCTATCTCGCCTATTTGGTTCTCCTACCATTTCTAATACCTCCTTATTTCTAGCCGTTTCTATCCACGATATCCTTATCGTTCGCCTGCAACATCTACGTTTCATCTACAGAGTCATGCTCCAGACATAATCTTTAACAAGCTTATTCGAATTTCTAAATTAACTGCTCGCCAGCATAGAAGTAACCTCTTTTTGTTAAAGGCGACTCGACCCTTGGCGATTTTTTGTTTTATATCTCCAAAACTCCTTCCATCCTGAATTATCTGATTTTCTGCTTCTAATTTTTCGTCTCCTATCTTTATATTCACTCTTTCCCTAATTTCTCTTCCCTTGTACACCAATGTTTTTGTTTGACCAGGTTATGGTCGTTAAAAATAACTTAAAAAATTGAAAATTATAACTCAAAATAGGCATTCAGCTCAAGTAAAAGAAATGCATCTTTTGTCTGCAAGATTTTGTCTCCATTCTTAAATTTTCAAATTATAACTGTCAGTATGGGCATAGTTGATGTGCACCGGTGACCCTCATAGATATGCAATTACTCTATGCGATAGATGGCGGCATTCGGTGACTTCAAAGGATGATGTATTGCGCCCAATGAACCAATTAAGATTGAATTTGAACGGGTATGAACTCGAAAGACCCTTCGGTTAATGTATTAACATGTGTATTAATAAGCCACTAATTAATTCCTGTACAGAATTTAATTGGGTGTCATTGATACATTCAATTAGTTCGCTTAAAATAGGCACTGAACTTGTAACAGTTGCTGAAAATGAACAAAAAGGAGTTAATGGGATTGTGGTATTAAATAAAACCACGACTCATGTTACGTGTATAATTACGAACGCCTACTTAATATTTCACGTTGAGTTTAAAATATCGCCATTAAATTTGTTATGAACGTTTAATGCGAAATAAATAATAATGATCCAAGTAGGAGTTGGTTCTACGCATAAAAGGTTTCGTACCATGACAATGCCACAACGAGCGGCATGGCCTAGAGGTTTAGACAATTGCTTAGGGTTCAGAAGGACGCCAGTTCGATTCCGGGTCCCTCTGCCTTGGTCCAAGGATTCCTAGGATCACTTAGGCAAATGCAAATGCAAATTATAAGATCAACTAAGCTGCACTGTTACTGGGTAACATCACCACACAAAACGGTCAAGTTATCGGCGGTCTGTTCAATATCAGAGATTTATTTAATCTTCTTTTGTGTTCTCATTTTGAGACGCCGGTCGTCCAGTATACACATTCCTACCACGAACGATAAAATACGACTAATTTAGCAGGAATCCGGCTCGAAGGACCAACCTATGCATCTTTCTAGAAGTAGGGGTAGGTGTATAATCAGTGTTCTACAGTACAAATGATACTTTGCAGATAGGAACTCATGTTCAATTGGACGTTTCATCACCTATTAATGACATTTTCTGCAACTGAGTTTTTAATCACTTTGACCTAAGCATAAAAGTTGTTCTCAGTCTTGACATTTCTAAACTGTGCACATTGGCCCAAGTTATTCTGTGGATTGCTTAGATCACTTAGGCAAATGCTAGGGCAGTAATATTCTACAGATGTATATCTTTCATTCTGTTCATCCCAAGAACCTATGTGGATGAAGCGTTATTTAAATAAACCACCTATTATCAAAGATGAACAGGGAGGAGAAAAGAATAAGTGTTTTTATGCACCAAACTGATAAAACACCCAACTGACGATGAGGAGATCTTCACACTCTCGACTAATCCAGAAACATTTGATAATAAAATTATGTTTGGATTTGTTACTATCATCATCATCATCATAAAATCGTTAGTCCTAAAACTTGTTGGACACGCAGATCCATTCTTTCCTATCCTGAGCTAATCTTCATGCCTCAGAAGGTGTCCTACCAACCTATCCCTCCTATATTTATTGACTTCCATAGAGTTATCTGTTCTCCTATTCTTTCTAATACGTCTTTATTTCTAACCGTCACTTTTTATTGAAGGCGAATCGATCGTGCGCTATCCTCTGCCTTATATGCTTATTACTCCTTCCGTCCTGACTTATCTGACTTACTAGATACCTAAAACCAGCCATTTCTTCTAATCTTTCGACTCCCTATCTTTATATTCACTCTTTCCCTACATTTTCTTCCCTACACATAGATATTAAAATATTTGTTTATTGTGCCTCTAATTAGCTGTTCATGTCTAAAAAGGGGTCTTATTAACACATCTCGCCTTCTGTTATTTAAAATCATCCTTTGATATCACATCTCAAACGTTTCTATGTTTTTATTTTCCGTAGCGCCCACCGTCCATGTTTCACATCCATGCCAAACCGAGCAAATGTATAGTCATGACGTGATTTGACGATACTTTTGTGCATTAATTTTATTAAAAGATCAGGTACTTTTTTACAATGCTATTTATATTGTTTGATACCGAGATGCACTCTACTTTCTCAATTATGCTACGAAATACTCATAAAGGAGGAACTTTTGCGTAAAACTTTTGATATACATATACGTAAAACGCTATTCATGCTAAACAAAGTTCTCGCTGGAAAACCTGCAACACCAAGAAAATATAGGAAGTCATTGTGGAAAAGAGATTATCGTAACAGAAGTGAGAGAGAGCGTTTAGCATCATCCAAAACGAAAAATTAGCTGTAAAGCGGGTGTAACTTTAGTGGTGTTTACACTTTGGGATAATATATGAGGACGACTACGTAAACGATGACGATGTCGTCCTTGTCTAGACGTCTCAGAATATTATGAAAACAAACAGAGCCACACAACTTCATTTGAAGCGGCTTTTGCCGCAAATATTTGCAAACACTTCAGCTAAAAGCTTCTCGTTTAATAGGCACTACGCTAGAAGCGAATTATTCAGTAAAAGGAACTTAGACTAAGCTTTGAACCCAAAATATTACGTACACCTTGAAGTAGACATGAATTAAAGTAGTTAAAAGTCCTGATTGTGCCAATTCTGCTGCATGCTTCACAATATGTTTTATTCTTTTAGAGAATTTTGTCAATTGTATTTTCTTTAGTTCAAACTTATAGCCATGTTGAAGTGTTATTTTCTTTTATTCCAATAAGAAATGGAAGGCAAGTGGCGTATATTCTGGCGAGCGATATCAATAATTATAAAAGTTGAAATCCATCTAATGTTGTGATGTATTCTAACCAATGTCCACTAGGGAAACTTTGGAACAAAAGTTTCGCTGACTCCACTTTTCTATTACCAACTTATCTCGTTAGTTTATCCACCGTTTTCGTTTTTATCACAAGCGGCCTGTACGAAACAAACCGAATCGCTGCCAATAAAAACAACGTTACAGTGGAAAAACTTCTATATCACCGGAACAATATGCGTCAAAGAAAACGGATACGGACGGCAATCTCTTTCAAACTTTCAACCCCTGTTCTTACAGACAATGGCCGGTTTCATAAGGCCAACTAAGCTGCGCCGTTACGGGGCAACACCCCCACAAAACTGGCGAGTTATCGGCGGTTTGTTCAATATCAGCGATTTATTTAATCTGCTTTTCTGTGCTCATTTTGAGACGCCGGTCGCCCAGTATACACATCCTCACCGCGTACGACGAAATACGACTAATTTATCCGAGATCCGGCTCGAAGGACCAACCTATGCATCTTTCTAGAAATAAGGAAAGGTGTATAATCAGCGTTCTACAGTACAAATGGTACTTAGGAACTGTTACGTCTCGAGATGTAGGATTTAATTCTGTTTCGGACGTACCTCTATTTTTTTGGTTTTTCGTATGAATCGTTCTAACACACGACTTTAAACTAATATTAAATAATGTAAAAACTTGGTGACACTACCCGTTCAGTCNGAACGAAAAGTTCCCAGTAACGCACGACAACTAAATTTTATTTGGTAGTTGTTGAACCAAAAGTTAGTTTAACTTTATTTTTCTTTTAATTAGCTAACACTAAATCTTTCTATAAGAATGACGATGTTAAGCTTTCAAGAAAAACGAAGAAACGTTAATTTATTATTTATTTTGAAGTTACAACCGACAGAATGACAGCATAAATAACTTGCCTTGGTCTAATTGTGATCCCTAATATATAGTGATTTATTATCTAAATAAATATGGATAACAATATAAATATAGATACTTAAGAAGAACAGTATATTACAATACATACATACATATATATATACATACATACATACATACATACATACATACATACATACATACATACGAGAGCGCTAGCAATGTTTGCTTGTTCAAACGATAATGATTTCTAGTAGTCTTTACAGAACTCATGTTCAGTTGGACGTTTCATCACCTATTAATGACATTTTCTGCAAATGAGTTTTTAAACACTTTGACCTAAGCATAAAAATTATTCTCAGTCTTGACATTTCTAAACTGTCTGCTTTGGTCCAAGTTTTTCTGTGGACTCCTTGGATCACTTAGGCAAATGCTGGGACAGTAATATTCCACAGATAATCTTTCTTCTGGCTTCATTTCGAACGACAAAATATTATTAATTTATCTGGGATCCGGCTCGAAGGACCAACCTAACCATCTTTTTAGAAATAAGGAAAGGTGTATAATCAGTGTTCTATAGTACAAATGATTCTTTGTAGATAGGAGCCCATATTAAGTTGAACGTTTGATCACCTATTAATGACATTTTAAGCACTTTGACCTGGCATGGAAATTGTTCTCAGTCTTCAAATTTTTAGACTGTATTATTATCTCCCGTAGAAATTTCGGAACATATACATTTTGATTGATTTTTGTTTTATCAACTCTATGGAAGTCAATAATACGAAACGAAAGTTACGAGGGGTAGTTAAGGATATGGGTCGTTCTAGTTTTTGGGAAATACGAAGATTAGCTCAGGATAGGACAGAGTGGAGGTGCGTGTCCAACCAGTCTCAAGTCTGGCGACCTTATGATGATGATGATGATGATGACTTTAATCTAGGTCTTCCATTATAAATAATATATCAAAAATGCAACGAGATTATGCTTTTATAAGCTATGGGTTATAGATTTTACAATATGGCACGTCTTCTAACCGATAAAAAAGGCGGCTTAGCTGTAGGAGCACTTGGCATCCTTCCTTTTTTGTCAAAAGAACAGCGTGCATTTAAAAATCTGAATGAACCGTCTGTCATCGTTAACAATGCAACGAAATTTTCCCGATCAGCGAACCACGAAACTAAGTGGGATGAGGGGTTTTCCCGGTGGTGATACTTGACAGTAGACAACAGGCAGCGACGGAGTTCGGAATCCCTTTGGCTTCCGTTATTATCGGCGTCGTGCACGTTTTTAAACCTCTCTCGCTTCAAATGGATTTTCGAGAGTGAGAAGCGTTCTTCACTAGCGCACCAGGTTATCTACAACGATACAGCATCACTCTTTAGGGAAATAGTACCTTTCTGATAATAAGTAATTGTAGGTGTTACGTGTTGAAATTCAGTTTAACACAATTATATTAAGCGTACGTAGTTTTCAAAATGTTTATTTTCGTCGAATAATTGTTATCAGCTTCACAAGTGAACTCTGAACAATGTGAAAATGTTGCATAACAACATTTTCGACGCCTCTATGAAAAACTGAATGGATTATTAAATACGAAAGTTGTAAATCGTATTTTCTACTTAATACCACTTACCTACCAATTAGTGACATAGTCGCACTATAACGATATGAGGACAAGGTAGAAGTACACGGATTTTCCTCTAAAATATAAATGGGCAGGAAATCTGTTGTAACGTTATTGTTTCTTTAGTGACTTCATTATAAAATAAACTGGTGCAAACAGTTTAGGAAAGGATTTTAATGGTGCATTATTTCTAAACTTAATTGTTACATTGTACAAATGGAAATGTATTTAATTATTTTCAAAACTCGGAGAACTACTTTCAGCGGCGTTTTGTTCATTAGAAGTGCATGTACTGGACGTATATCTCCGTTAACTCTTATTGATCTCCCAAAATATAATTAAAGGCATGAAGGTATCTTCTCATTGATTTCTTGAGTTTCTGTGAATGCTCGATCATTATAGTTTTTGGGGAGCATTACTGTTTTAAGTTTCTGCGAGATTTTAGACAATGTCATAAAAAATAATATTTTGTACAGAAAGTCGTACCCCTTCTTTAGTAAGTAACTGTTTCAGTTATAACTTAACGAACTCAGTCATCTTTGTGAATGTGGATAAACGCGACTTGTTTTCAATTTTGTATGGGACCTCTTCTTCTGATTAAGTCTTTCCGTTTACCGACAAAGAACTTCTGTTTTAAATAAATCGTTAAATTGCGGCACCGGTCATGCAAATACGTAAACTTCAATGCACCGGACCCACCACGTTGAATTACGACTAAATTATTTGGCAGAAATACAAAGGATGTATTAAACAGGGAAGTCCAAATGCTAGATAATGTTATTTCATGTAATATTGTCAATGATTCAGGATAAGGATATATTTTATATTATAACATCAACATTATAAAAGTAAAACTAAAATACTGGTATACAAGAGAAGAAAAAGTAGGGAAAGAGCCAATATAAAGATAGGAGACGAAAAATTAGAAGAAGTGGCTGATTTTAGATATCTAGGAAATTAGATAAGTCAGGATGGAAGGAGTAGCAGGGATATAAAGCAGAGGATAGCACAGGGTCGTGTCGCCTTTAATAAAAAGAAGTCACTTCTATGCTCGTGAACAGTTAATTTAGAAATTCACAAAAGGTTCTTAAAGGTGTATGTTTAGAGCACGGCGTTTTACGGGTGCGAAACATGGACAGTGGGCGCGGCGGAAAAGAAAAGGTTAGAAGCGTTCGAAATGTGGTGTTATAGGCGGATGATGAGGATAACGTGGGTAGAAAAGGTTAGAAATGAAGAGGTATTAGAAAGAATAGGAGAACAGAGGACTCTATGGAAGTCAATAAAAAATAGGCGAGATAGGTTGGTAGGACACCTTCTCAGGCATGAGGGTCTAGTCAGAGACATATTAGAGGCAGAAACAGGAGTTAGGAGGGGTAATGGTAGATCTAGATTAGGTTACTGTTCGCAAATAGTTAAGGATATGGGCTGTTCTAGTTTTAGGGAAATGCGAAGTTTAGCTCAGGATAGGAAAGAGTGGAGGTACGTGTCCAACCAGGCTTAGGACTGACGATGATGATGATGAACATTATTGATTAGAAATAATCATGACGCTAATCCTCCAGAAGGACCACCTTACCATCAACATTAATGAATCATTTCAATTAAGTTTGATCCTCGAATAAGAAAACATGCGGTCTCAAAACGACTGTCCAGTACCTCTACATTCAAGCACCAACTTAATCTAGAAGACTACTATGCTTCAACCAAAATAACAACGCAACATTGGGGAATATGGTACTGCTCAGTCTATGGGAAAATATAGTGGATTCTACCTTAACCAACACACCTGTAGGCCTAGCCCAGTCAAACGAAACAGCCACTACCCCAAATCATATTAGACAATATAATCAGATATCACCTTAAAGTTGGTTTTAAGTTTGACAGGTAGATACCTTCCTAAGGCTCTTGTCGAACATTTTGGAATACTGCAGTAAGCAGAAAATATGAGCAGATGGTGATGCATTGCCCTACCGTGAATGTTGCTTCCACTTGGTTGACTGGTGTGGATGCGCAAATGGCGAGTTCGAAGATCGTGCTACAGGAAATTCTCAAACATCATCACGTTCATATTCCATCTAGTAAAATTAAATAAGTTGACAGCTTCTGCATAGCTTTCGTCACAGCTTGTTAACGAGATTATCTTCTTTTTTCTTTCGTGTTCATCTCCGTCTTCCCCAGTCACTGCAATAGGGTCGCGATTTTAACCTTTCATAGTAATTAGTTCCGTTTTTTGTTCTTCCTGTCTGCCCCACGCCTTTTCCTCTTTTCTTTCTCCATCGTCCCTGTCCGTCGGCGCTTCTCCGAAAACTTAAGGACCTTTTTGTGCCAAAGAACATCTAATAAGGAACGCATTAGTTTTATGGGGCGAAGCTCTTCGGAAACGAAACTTTCTCTCTTGCAGACACTTAATTGAAGCGGGAAAACCTAATTAAGAACTATATTTACCTTTAAGAAGATCGTTACTGGTAGGGAAGGAATTGTTATTTTACGGCCGCTATTAGAAAGAGGGAATCAGCTTGTAAAAACACTAGCATAGGTTAATCGTAAGAAAAGGGAAGTAAAGTAGGCTGTGTAAGTGAATATTATACATAAAACGACTCAGAATTAATTGGTAGGAAGTAATATGTTATTATTTATTTCAAATAAACATTTACAGAAGAAATTGATTTTCATTCTGGAATTCCTAAAAGAAAACTATGCTCAATGAGCCTCATAAGTTCATAAAAATGTTTTAGTGCATAAGAAGAATTTTTAGTCACAGTATATTGAAAACGGTTTAACTATTGATTAATATAAAATTTATTGTTCCCCCATAAATGAAAATTTGGCCGAACTACGTTAAATTAAAATAACGTCGCGAATTGCAGTAAAACTAGTTTTAGCATTATTTCGAATTCCATGCTTTTGCACGATAAAATTCCCGGATTATCTGACATTTTCTATGGACCGTTCATTTCTATTATACATGCATACATTTAATTATGTGGGAATAAATTAATGTTGGTGTTAATTTACAAAGCTTGTTGACATCATCACGTTTTACAATAGCCACGAACGAAATAAAAATGTACATGCAAATGGGTGCACCTGTAATGCGACGCTTTGATATTTCGTTTATTAGCTTTTCGTTTGGAATATTGACAACTAACAATATATGTTGTCTGTACTTTTGTTTATATGTTTCTGGCCGAAACCGAAGTGCTGTAATTTTCAATAATAACGACTGTTAAAGCTTAAAGTCAAAAGCTTTACACCTAAAGTCCGAAAAATGAATAAAACATGGGTCAACCTGTATGAGAATTCTATTTCACTTTTGTAGGTTAAATTATTATATTAATTGCTAGGGGGGTTTGTGCTAACACGTCTAAGCTGATAATGTCCAGTTGTTATTGTAAAAGGCACTAAGTACATGAGTATTACAATCTGCAATTTTAGGTCCAAGCTGACCAGTATATATCAACAATTTAAAATAAACAAAGATTACTACAAGTATTTGGAAGGGAGAAAGAAAATAAGTGCAATGTCTAGGTTTGGAACGAGGAATGAATGTAGAGGATATAATTTTTGGAAAAGAGAAGAGGACAGAAGATGCAGGATTTGTGAAAGGAAGGAAGAGAGCTTCAAACATATGTTAGGAGGATTGTGAGAATGATGAGTTATGGGAAGAATAGTATGAGCTGGTAAATGAGGATGGAGGTGGGCCGAGATGTCTGAAAAGGATTTTAAGGGAGAGGAAATAATATTAGAGGATAGATAGACTTTGTAAAAGAAGAAGCACTTTTTAGTTGAAATGATCCTTGATGACTGTGCTAACAGGCACTAGCCGATATCATTTCTATTGATTCAACTCAAAACTGCGAAGGGTAATAATACCTATGTCTTTGGTACTCTATTAATAACTACAATAGACGTTTTGATAAAGGAAGAATAGTCAAGGCGTTGAAGTTAAAATTATTTGTTCGTTCCTAGCAATTTTATGAAATAACCGAAGAAAACTGACTACAAAATGGCAGTGTAATCCCTTTAGTGGCTTCTGAGCTTTCGCGTGGGGTTCTCGCGTTTTCTAATTACTTGCGCCTTCACTTCGGGGGTTCCCCAGTTCTCAGTTGTTGGTTTGGTCGTCTTATAAATTACGGTTGCAACGTCGGTTACCACAGACAACCTGCCCATGGGGGGTCTTACGTCAAATCTTCCGTTCAGCAAAGCTTTGAGACCACCAAGGGTGTGACAGTTCAATTTTTTTGTCTCGAGTTGCAAATCTATCACTAAAAGGATTTATAGGCTTTTGCAGACAGAGAGTTGAACAAATTTTGATGCTCTAGATACATTTATTTCTTTAAACAATTGATATTCATGCTTTCAAAATTTCTCCTCATTAATTTGAGGTTATGGTTATCTGTAGTGGGTTAAATTAATTCATATAATGTATTTACTATTCTTTTGGTTAAATGTAGGAGAAAGGTACGACCTTAACCAATTTACATGAATGTCTTTTACGAATGCAATTCTATTTTGACTAAGTCACTTAGCTTGAGTAAAGAGATCATTTTTCCTTCACTCGTACAAACGTTGAACGCTCCTCATTACAAAGAGAACTTTGAAAGACCCGTTCTGGCAAAAAAACGAACAAAGTACAACACTCGGGGGAAAAGAAGTTAGTGCCAGCATACGGGAAACTTTTTTACTTTCGTCGAAGAAACGGAAAAAGGAGAGTCGCAGTTGTTTGAAGAAGACGAGCCAACCGAACTAAAACTCACTCTTTACTACTACTGCTATCGCTAGTCCTCCAGTTGCATTTAGAACAGAGCGGAGATGGCAATTAACGGGCGTGTTCAGAAGTGGAAGTGCTTAGTGGGTAATAAAATTTTATGGATACTTCGACAGCGAGAGAATTTCAAGTGGTAATGAAATTTTGCCGCGCCCCTTTTACCGTAGCCGGCTTGTAGGGGTTGACTGCAAAATACGTTCCTGAATGAATGAATCGTTTTGCACTCGATCGAGTGCCAGGAGTGGAACCATTATGAACCGTTAGCGGAGCTCTTCATTGCGGATTATCTTTTTCCTGTTTCAACAAAAGAAAATATGAAGATAAAATATCAATATTTACTCGCCTCGTAACGCTGTATACATTGATTCGATCACAAATAGTGGGATAAAACTTACATTCGTTGGTTCAATTAGATCGATAGGAATTGAGAAAACAATTAACAATAAACTGCTTCTCTTAATTATATCAGTAAAATCGTTTACAATTATACCTATTAGTATACTTAGATAATCGATATCATTATTCGAAATTCAATTGAGAATACTGATGATATCAAATCCATCAAACCAGATCAAGAATGGATATGTCTCACTTCAGTTTCTTATATCATTAAAATCGGTTAGATAAGTTGATAAGCTAATTACTCCAATTAGGTCTTTCAAATGTACTACTTGTACTGCATGGTATGTTTGGAGCACGGCACTGTACGGGTGCGAAACATGGACGGTGAGCGCGGCGGAAAAGAAAAGGTTAGAAGCGTTCGAAATGTGGTGTTGCAGGCGAATGATGAGAATGCCGTGGATAGATAAGGTTAGAAATGAAGATGTATTAGAAAGAATAGGAGAACAGAGGACTCTATGGAAATGAATAAGAAATAGGTGAGATATGTTAGTAGGACACATTCTCAGGGATGAAGGTCTACTCAGAGACATATTAGAGCCAAAAACAGAAGTTAGGAGGAGTAGAGGTAGACCTATATTAGATTGCTGTTCGCAGGTAGTTAAGGATATGGGTTGTTCTAGTTTTAGGGAAATGCGAAGATTAGCTCAGGATAGGAAAGAGTGGAGGTGCGTGTCCAACCAGTCTTAGGACTGACGACCTTATGCTAATGATGACTTGACTGCAAAAATTTAGTCTCTTTTGAATTAAATTTCCTAGACAAGTCTTTTGAGACAATTCGACTACTTGTCAAAACATCCATTTTTACAATAATATCAGTTTTCATGGTGAACTAGTTTTTAAACAAACTCATGACATTCTATAAACAAAACCAATAACATTCTCAATATACCTACACATCCTGAAATCATATTGGGAGTAAATATACGCCTTAGGTGCAAGAAAATGAAGTTGACATGAAGTAAAAACGATTTACCATAACCCAGAGCAGTGTCGGTATGAGAACGTGAAAATCTTCTTGACTTTACACCTTTGTCGTATTTTTTTTCTTTCTGGGAAGGCGTTTGAACCATTTTTCAATTCCAAACGATATGCATTGTATGCGTTCGACGTTTCTCTATCAATCGATAACTTTGACTGACAAGAACTGTTTATCTTTGTCGTTTTGATTACGCTCCATCAATCAATCAGATTATTTATCGTTAAATTCGCATTTACTGAAGTCAAGTTAAGGAAATGTTACTGCTAATGCCAATCTGATTGATTCTTCAAGATAGTGCCATCAGATGAACGCTTACGTTTAAACTAAATTACAAAGTTGTGTCACTCTAACGAATAGCTTAAATTATTAAATGAAACTAAAAACTGAGACAAATAAGTCAGAAATAAATCTTACACAGTCGAAAAATACTTATTTCATAAGATTTGAGAGGAATTTAGGCTTGTTTCAGAATGAGGGTGAGTTATTACAGTAGGGGTGTTTCTGAAATAAGTAGCAAGCTTGGAGGTGATAGGGCACTATAAAGCAGGAACATTAAATAAATGTTTGGTGGTCCGGAAGTCCATCGTTTTCGTGAAAAACCTATAAAAGTGCAGGCAAGGGCCACTGCAACGCCGCATTCAATAAGCTGCTATTTCTCTATACATTGCCAATTTCTTCGGATTGCAACTTCGCATGGTTTTCTCTCAAATCTTGTTGTCCCTTAACCACTCTCCAAAACTTGCTACTTATTTCAGATACACCCTGTATATGTAGAATAATGAGAATGACTGAGGCATCACTAGTTCAACTGCTCAGCGTATTCCTTCATCCTGCTGACAAACATAAACACCACCTGCTGCTCGGCCTCTCAGATCTTGGACGATGAGATCGGTCTCCCGGTCGTAGGAATAAATTAAAACATGTGAAACCCTGTAATAAAGACTTCGTTTCGGTCCAGATTAATTAAGAAGGCTAAGACAGCATCCAACGCGGAAAGAGAATACATTATTGTGAGATAAGAATCTACCAGAGAACAGTGCTGTCTATGCCTTCATCTTCATTTTTAGATTGGCGTCGGTAGTAAATTTAATTAATATAATTAATACTCGGTTCCATTGGTCCAATGTGGTTGCCGCCGGGGGAATCCTCAGTTTATTATTTAAATAAGGCTATCTTGATTGGACGTCGATAAGAATGCAACACCATGAAGGTTTGACGGGATATAATTTATCATATGATGTTATTTATTGGTCAGCTACTTCGGAAAGCCAGCGGAGCAGAAGCTTCATATTGTTACACATGATTCGTAGAATAAAGAGATAAGAACTGAAATTAACATACGTACTAGTTGAATTAACTGGAAAGATTATATGGAAAATGCTATCCAGACCATGTCTGCTTCGAGTTTAAGGGAAAACGATAAGAAAATGGAAATGGTATCAATTCTGTTTTATTCTTCAGCTATGTTGATAACTCAACTATTGGTTTTAAAATGATAATGAAGATCATTACGGTGCGTGGTGCGTATCTTTAGTGCGCACCTTAGCAGTACGTTGTGTGGACCTTTTGGTGCGTGGTGCTGGCCAATTTTCGTTCATATTTCCCATGATGTCTCCTATTTGTTTCGTGATAACTAATTAGGTATTCAGTCGACAAGAAGTCAAATTTTTAGGATCAACGCTTACTCTATGCTTCTAGGATTTTTTGATGGTATTAATGCACCATCCCCATCCATACATTAATAAATTACGTAATATTCTTACATATATTTGCTCAGGATGAAGGAAGGGCTAGTTTCCATAATCAAGACTTTTCCATCATCCAGTTGATTAAGTGTATAATTTTGATTGAAAAGAAGTGAATGATAATACTTTAAAGGCCTTTGTTCATTTCCGGCAGAAATTTCGGGGACTCTTCCAAGATTCTTCCTAAATGCCTTTTATATTTATTCGTTCCATATTATTATTGATCCTGTCAGAACTTCCTGAACGTCGTCTCAAAGAAGTGGTATCGCCTGCTACGTAATAATACGCATCCATTATTTCGTTTAAAATAAAACTGGGGTGGAAGGAAGAAAGTGAGGTTAAAAGTCGATAAAAGGTCACAAAAAAAAACGGTCCTCTAAATTATTAAATATAATCGAATTCTGGTTCTGTCATAGA
This sequence comes from Agrilus planipennis, assembly GCF_000699045.2. NCBI lineage: Eukaryota > Metazoa > Arthropoda > Insecta > Coleoptera > Buprestidae > Agrilus > Agrilus planipennis. The sequence continues at coordinate 1,000,244 of NW_020438942.1, forward strand.
AAATTTTGCCGCACAGGGTCATTTATCTTTTGCTTTTATTTTTAGCAAGGCTGAGACTGTGAAAGCTATTTTTGTTAAACAATAAAAGTTTTTTAAGGGCTCGTAAACAACGCAGTTTCCTCAAATATGAAAGGCGCCCAAAAAAAAAAAAAACGACAGGTACTTTTCACATAAGTATAAATCAAAATTGTTCATGAAATACCTACTTCATTACGAAATTATTACTTAATATGTTTTTATGCATTTCTTGGTAGACATCAAATGGCTCTAATAAACATTTAGCCTGATAGGTAGATGGTTCATTTGATTTATTAAGAAACGCCTTACGTTCTCGAAAAAAAGTCTCTAAGCAAAAATAAGGCGGTATACATCGTTTACTTTCTGTAGCGATGTGACCTTCAGTTTGACCGGCGCAAGGTAGAAAAGAACAGCACTAGGCCAGAAAAGGAAGGAGACAACTCTCGGCCAAACCCTACAATCCACTACAATTGCATTGCTCAAATGTGCTGTTATTGGTACCATTTACTACTGAAAATATCAACGAGATGTTTATTTATATTTGAAGACATATTAAAGGCTTTAACGCTTGTTTTTGACTCGCACTACTATTCATGATTGAACAAAACTTTTGGCAGATACTGTATGGAAAAGTATGTTTAATGAACAAAAGTCGAGATTATAATGAGCTTTTTTCTCCCTACCTACGATTTTGTCAGCGCGCATTTGCTAGCTCGCATCTAAGACATTGGAAGGAGCACATCGCTAGAGGAAGTAAATGAAGTATAACAATTTCTCTGTTTACTGATGAAAATTTGAACTGTTTACTTAGTAGAATGGTGAGGTATTGAATATTTATACATATAAGAACATTTACCAAAAATACTTATTCACATTCATAAAATGAAATTGAAGGAAATGGAAAATAAACAACAGCGTATATTCTAAGGTATATCATTAAATGTTGTGCACATTATTTTCTTGAAAATAAAATAGATAGAAAAAATAGTGTACACACGATGGAAGCTAAACTTCTTAAGTGTAAGTTTACATTATATACTTGTTATTATCATCATCATAAGGTGGTCAAATCTAAGACTGGTTGGACACGCACCTCCACTCCTTCCTATCCTGATCTAATTTTCGCATTTTCCTAAAACTAGAACAACCCACATCCTTAACTGTTTGTGAACAGTAATCTAATCTAGGTCTACCTCTACCCCTCCTAACTCTTGTTTCTGCCTCTAATATGTCTCTGACTAGACCTTCATGCCTGAGAAGGTGTCCTACCAACCTATCTCGCCTATTTCTCATTCACGTCCTCTGTTCTCCTATTCTTTATAATCCTTCTTCATTTATAATCTTCCATACTTGTTATAAATCCTTTTCATTCAATATGACGTATAAAAAGTGAATATACATATTTATATGCAAAGTATATTCTAGAATCTTTTCAAGGTGTTGATCCTTTGAAGTAATCGACATTGTTCTCCAGATGACGCTTAGTGCCTTCTAGTATATTTACCAAACAATTACCAAACCAAAAACATTGGAAATAACTTTTGAAGAAGTTTCATTTCGTTAAATGTACTTGAATTTTAGTCGTCTGATTTATTTTATGTCAGTTCAGTATCAGTCAACCAAACAGCATTTTCCATTTACCAAAACAAGAAAAATTTTGTCGGAGATGCTGGGTATCGACTTCGATGTTGTACTACTACTACAACTACATTGTGAACTTTCCATTAGGTCCATTCGTTCAAAGATGCGGATAAATTGCTGTTCTCAAACACTTGAAACCGATCCCGTAGGACCGAGTTGTTCGAATTTATTAGTTTACAGTAGATCGTTTGTTTACAGTTGATTTACCAATAAATCACGGACGATTTATCGATCCATTCAACTTAATGGTGAAATCAGATTAGGAGGCAGCAAGTGTTAACAATCAGATAGAAAGACGTTTCAACAAAAAGTCTTGGTGGATTATACTTCCTCATATGTGTTATACGATATACTGTGGCTTTGAACAATGTAGCAACACTGAGACACATTGGACTTTTATACGAGGAGAAGGCTGAAGGTATTTACGAATTATTTCTCTGTGTCGCGTCGTATTTTTCACAAGATGATTGCCTTCATTTGCCTATACAGGGTGTCCCATTTATAATAATTAAAAAACAAACCATGGCTTCCTGGCACAAAATACTATAAAAAAGTGTTATACAATTTTTCAATCCAGTGACAATTGAACTCGCAAATCGTCTTTGTAAATTTGAACGTACAATTTGTTTCATTACGGGCCTGGATCTAGGCGACTAACGTCGCTCAGCTGATCTAGTGTGGATGTAACAAGTACCCATCGGGAAGAAGCCGAATGCACTTTCACCTTGTGGAAAAAAGGTAAAAGTTAAAAAGAAAAGTGTACCTTATATAAAAAATGTTGAAATTGTCCGCCATTCGCTTCAGTGCAACACCAACAGCGGTGTACCCATTTGCTGCGAATTTTGGCCCAGATACAGGGAATATTTCGAATTATACGATAGACATTGGTAATGTAACTCACCACCAACTGACTGACGGGTGAATAAGAACCCTACTAGAATGCACTATCACACTACTAATTGTCCTTATTGTAATAGTCTTTTATTAAATGACCACTAAATAAATAAACTAACACTAACAAACAAGTAAATTCCACAACAATCCAAAGCAAACTGAACTACCTGTTGGAAGCTACGACATTATCTGTATTTATTCCAGTCACTTCCAGCAGTGTAATTATACGAAGGTATATCAATATTTAGCTTTTTACATTTAATGAAAACAAAATAACCAAAATTGGTACTTCTGGACACACCTTTGTATTACTCCACGTGGGGTTAATGAGCCTTGCCAGGCAAAATTAACGTCAAAGTAGGTCTGCATCTTGTGTCAACCATAACACATACATTTGTTTTCGTACACTAGTACGTTATGTTACAAAACTTTTACCAAACGCTGCGTGGCCAGGGTTGTTTGTGTACCGCTTCTAACTATTCCGTAGTCGTTAAAATTTCTTTTCTATTTAAAATAGCAGAATACTCGACGTCATGGGCCACATTAGGTCCACTTCAGTTTACGATCATGGGATTTTCAATTGTGATAGCTACGTAGTTTTTCTAACATGTTTAGTCATCTAATGGGCCTTAACGCGAGTGCATTTTCTTCGTCACGGTACCAAACATAAACTATAACATTACCCAAAAAGCAGCTGAATTTTTCTACGATCAGCTGGCAATCGTAATTAATTTGCGATTGTGCAGGGTCGGCTTCAAAACTGTTATAATTTTATAATTTTTTATTTTGTTTCAAAAATCAAAAGTGTTATAACATTTTATGCTCCAAATGCCCGTAGGAGTCTGTGGTATAAATATTAATTATTATAACTGGGATACCCTACATAAATTTGTTTTTCAATTTTCCCTTCTAAATTTTTCAATAAATAATTTGATATACAGAACAGTGTTTTGTATTTAAAATTATTCTTGAATGTCCAGCCTGTAGTTTTCTAGCCAGTATCACAATGGGTTCATCCATGTCGCGAGGCGCCATTCTCGTAGGCGTATAATACTATTACAAACGAGACAAGTCGAAAGCCAGTTTCTAATCCTAACTCCCCGTTTGCCACAAATCTTCTTATAAGAGCAATGCGACTGACAACGGAAAAATCACCGATACCGTTCATTCGTTTATACCTCTGTGCTACGACCACTTGACAAAGCTCTCCCTCTGTTGCTTGCGATTCTTGGGTTTAGCGAGTCGCATGATTTTTCAAATCCAGATAAATGGCGTTAACCTAGGTTATAAATCATTGTCGTTTATCAGTCTTTGTACGTACAGTAATAATAGTTAGTACGTGTCCATAAATTAATGTAATTATGCAGCGTACACCTAACACCTACCCTACTTACTCACTTTTTGGTGTTTTTATGGGAAACATATTCAGCGACCTTGCGTAAATCTATTTAAAAAATCAGGAAAACACGTTTCAGCAAGTAGATATCCATATATTTAAATTGACCTTGTTGGAGCATACATAATTCCAAAATGTAGCATCGTACTGCAGATGGCGTTTACCGCGCCATTCGTGGTATTTTCTAAAACGCGCTGTTAAGACAGCAGATAAAAGTTGGTCTGTGTTCTGTCGGAGCTGTCTGCAACGCGCTGATGAGATCCAAAAAGATCGAAATCGCGATCCGCGTCTGGCAGTTTCGACAAAATACAGACAACTTCGAATTAAATAAATACGTAATCCTAAAATGTAGCATCATGCTACAGATGGCGTTCACTGTGCAGTTTGTAGTATTTTCTGAAACTTTGAATTATTTTATTCGATTATGGTAACGTTGAGGTTAGCTACGCCGGGATTCGTTTCAGCAAGTAGATATCCATATATTTAAATAGACCTTCTTGGAGCATACGTAATCCTAAAATGTAGCATCGTACTACAGATGGCGTTACCGCGCCATTTGTGGTATTTTCTAGGAAAACACTAATTGGTAAATTTCTAATAATGTGAATACGATTTTTAGCCACTTTTTAAATCTTTTACTGCCAGTTGGCTGGACATGCATATCTCCTCCTTCCTATCATGAGTTAATATTCACATTTCCCAGAAAATGGAACATCTCATAACCCTAACTGTTTGCGATCAGTAATCTAATCTAGATCTTCCACTTGCTCTTGTTTATGATTACGAGTGTGTCTCTAACTGGGCTTTTATGTATCAGAATATTAGAATTCCTCCTCCCATATTGTCCCTCATTTTCCTTCTTGACTCATGTAGCGCCCTCTGTTCGTCTCAGTGAATAACTCCGTATTTCTAATCTTCTCTGTCCAAGCTGTTTTTTTATCAGCCTATAAAACCAAATATTGCAAACCCTACTACGATCGTCAAATTTTCACATTCAGAAGCGCAGAAATATTTCTTCTTTTTGTTAAAACGAATCGACCCTACGCTGTTTACTTTATTTCATTTGTAATACGTATTGGTTTTTGAGCGTGTTATTTTGAATTACAACTACCCGCGCTTGCGAATGCTGTGTTACGGATCAAGCCAGCAACTTGTTGTTTTGTACCTCCAAAGTAGAATTTTGCTTCACAAGATGAGATAAATGTCTTAGTTGGCAAATGACTAATGATACCAATTTCCGACCTAGTCGTTGATATGCATTGTTCTTCTCGTTTGGGAAGTTGCCCTAATTAGCATTCTCTGCAGGGAGTGAACAAGACCGTAATAAAAAACTCTTCTTGAACTGAGGAGTATGTGAAATTGTTCTAAATAAAAATAAAGACCAAATGACTAATTTATTGTTATGTAATTGTGATGTTAGCGAATGTAAATATTGCTTAAGTTTTATTATTTTTTAACATAACGTTGGATCTTCATTACTAGAATCTCACTTTGAATTTTTCTGGAGTTAAATTCAGGTGCATTTACCTATTAGTGATAACCTGAAATTAAAGAGCAATAATTTTTGCTGCTGTCACGCCCTCGCCGGGAATAGAACCCGGACCCACATGATTTTACGCATCAGTACTCTATTACTAATATGCAAAAAGTTGACACCTTTGATACGTACCTAAGGATCGTCGAACCAATGCATAATCGTTATTAGTAATGAGAGACTGAACTATTGTAGGGTTAAATTTAATGTATTAGTAAATTAACTTTATCCACTACAGATAACCTCAAATTAAAGAGGAAAAATTGTTTTTCAAAAAATTGATTCACAAGAGTCTCACTTTATTAAGAGTTTCTTTTCACTGTTTTACTGGTAAAGTTGATTATTAAAACTAATTCTTCCAATAATAAAAGAGTTTAATTTATAATATGCGTACCTACTAGGGTGCTTCAAACAAAATTTTTAATTTTTTTTCTAACTCTTACCCCCTCAATTGTTTCTATTTGATGTAAAAAAATCCTCGCCAAACATGAGCCCTATAGCTCAAATCTAAGGGGTCACTATTTTTTTTTAGTTTCCCAGTTAATTAACATAGGAAAAAACAAATTAATAACGTATCGGAAAGGCGTATTTTTCTTAACTGCTATAATGTGCACTAATTATCATTAATAAAAAACTATTAACTAGAATGAACATGTTAAATTTTTTTGTTGGATAATTAATATAAACAAAATTATAATCCATGATTACTTGTAATACGATTAATTCATTTATCTTATTATTATCATGTGTGCTGCCACCTACACTACTTACTGAGAACCAGTTTTGAAATTTGTAATATATAAAAATACAGTACTGACTAATAGTTTGATTAAAAATTTTGAGGATTATGCAAAAAAAAATAATTGCAAGCTATTTTTTCAAATTTCAAAATTTAGTAATTTTTAAATGGCTTTAACCAGTCTTTTTGTAAAGATAATCATACTTTGTCTTAGAGTTTTGTAAAGCTCAAAGACTCAACTTTGAGAATATGAAACGGTTTTTTGGTAAAAATTGCGTAAATTATGTGTAAATTCAATTTAAAACAAAAAAGAATTTTTCCTATGTTAATTAACTGAGAAACTAAAATAAAAATAGGGACACCTTAGATTTGAGCTTTAGGGCTCATGTTTGGCGAGGATTTTTTTACATCAAATAGAAACATTTGAGGGGGTAAGAGATAGAAAAAAACATTAAAAATTTTGTTTGAAGCACCCTAATTGCGTACTGTATGTGCCGCTCTTTTCTTCGTGGGATGTTTATTAATAAGAAAAGTTGCTTTGTAGTATTCATTAATAATTTCTTGTAGGAAATAAATCAGCTTTTATTAACTACTAGCTAACATGTAACTATAGGAAATATTTAACAGAAGTAGAAGTACGTGTTGTTTCTTGTGAATATGCTGCTGTGCTTTGACACCTTGAAAAATTAGAAGTCAATTATTACACATTCGTAATTTCAATTAAACCGACCACAATTAGTTTCTATTAGTATCGGTGTAATTTTCCCTTTTAACGTGCGCACAAATAACATGTTTGTCCGTTATTAGAGGAATAAATTTTCAACGAGTTCCTGCCTTTCTAAATTACTCATATTTGTAATGTTGGAAAGGCAATTTATCTAGATTTATCAATTAAGCCTACAACGAATTTATTCACGTCCTCGTTTGGGCCTCATTACAACAGTTTTAACCGTATAATGCGTTTTTATGGCTGACGATGAGTTTTGATTTTAAATATGAAGGCATAAGCATTTTTCAAATACAAAATAAAAACGGTAAGCCTCGTCAATATATTTTGTACTTATCCTAACCTTTCTTCTCTTTTAACCCAATCCCTCGCATGTGCTTGCTCATCGATTCTATCCCAACGTTGGATCCATGTAATATAGATTCGATTCTTTGTCAACCTGCTGTTGTCCAAATTTTTCAGTGGTTTCCTTATACTTCATATATGCAGCCTTCCATTCTTCTACTGTCTTCATCCCATCTGTTTTGTCTTCCACTTTCTAACCATCACTACTAACCCATCTTAACGATTTTCCAAGTGGGTCAAAGAAGCCTTTGCGCTCTACCTACCACTTTGTATCATGATTTTGTTCCCACCTTGTACCATGACCTTTTTTCAACCATCTGGTGTTGTTGAAATTCGGGTTTAATGACTTACTTCAGTCAGTCACTCCAAAGTATTTTAGTAAGCAACTACTACCGTGCTGATCTACTTGAATAACTAAACAAATAACTCATTACAAGAACTTCAAACTATGAAAAAATGACGAGGAATCAGTAGGTCATTGCACGACCTTAACCGATCCCCAAAAGTCCTATTCTCAACTCATCATCATCGTCAGTCCTAAGACTGGCTGAATACGCACCTCCACTCTTTCCAATCCTGTGTTAATCTTCGCATTTCTCTAAAACTAAACATCCCACATCCTTAACTAATTTTTAACAGTAACCTAATGTACAACTACCTCTCCTCTTCTTCTGTCTCTAACTAGCCCTTCATGTCTGAGAAGGTGTCCTACCAGCCTATATCTCCTATTCTTTTAAATATGTTTTAATTTCTAATCTTCTCTATCCACGGTATCTTCATCATTTGCCTGTAACCACATTTCGAACGCTTCTAATATTTTCTTTTCCGCCTATTCCAACTACATCACAGGATTAAATACTACTTCCAACAATAACGTTTTTATTTTCTTTGACGATAACGACAAATTAACCATAAACAAAAGATTTCAACTCTGTAAATTTTTACTTAAAACCAGCGTTATTGAGAATAGTGTACCCTTTAAAGTGTGGGTTACTGCCCATATAAAATAATTGAAACCATATCAGCAAATATGTGTATGTACAATACTTAACGCGTATTACTTCTAATTGATATTATATGACATTAACAAATATCTTGCTCTTGCAAGTATTTCTACGATTAGATATTTTTTTAATAATGTTTTCTTTTTCTCTTTTCAGGTAAAAATCGTAATAAAAATTGAGTTCATCGATTGTGGTGATGTCGTAAGTAAAATACTCTTTTTCTTTTTGTTTAACCTAGGAGTTACTAAAATATATGTCACCTAAGGGGCAAAGTTAGGATATTAAATAGAAGAAGGGAAAAAACATTTCCAAGTTGTAAATTGACCTCAATTTTTTTCTATGCTTGAAATTTTGTCTGAAATAAAAAAATCGTTACTTTCTAATTCTGTGAAGGATTATTACGTGTCAACTTGATTTCGGTGACTTTTCACATTAATGTAACTGTAAGGAATTCTCATAGATCAACTTTGACTAGTCGATGAGGGACTACGGCTATCTATTATCTTTAGGGAGAAAATACGTAATGTATTAAATCGAATGAGTTGAAGTTCTGCGTACAAACCTGTTTTCATGATCAATTGCCGAATTAACGTCTGGCGTTGATGTTTATTGGGCGTTTCGAATTCAGTTTGAATCACCGCCAATGTCGCGTCGACAACGCGCTGCAGTCGCTACCGTCGCCGTTAATTATCCGTCATCTTCTGTGGAGAGCACTACAGAACCACTTGTTCTTGTCAGATTGTTGTTGGTGGTTGAAAGAGACAGCTATTTCGCCGTGGCAATTAATAATTGTCATGTTGGCATTGTCGGGCGGAATGCGCGATTGTGTCCTTCAGATTGAGTTGGTTGTCAACTGTTGGCCGTTGTAGAGATGTAAGTCACCAACAGGCCTTTAGATCGGCCTACTGAATGGCGTTTACTTTCCGGTTTTATATGTTCCATTTCTCTAATTAATTGGGCATTCGTCAGGCCGGAACGAGGCAGTAAACGGTGATGAGAAAAGGTAAAAACGTCTATATAATTCCCACAATGACCTTATACCATCAATACATTTTTTTTGGGTGTTTCATTCCCACCAGCCAGTAATGCTGGTGGGCGGGCAGTCCCTCCGGAATCGTGGGAATGGGTAGGTGGTGGTTCGGGTGAGAAAGTTGAAACGGACGAAATGAAGACAGAAGAGAATGAAAGATTATCTGTGGAATATTACTGCCCTAGCATTTACCTAAGTGATCCAAGGAAACCACAGAAAAACTTGGAACGAGACAGACGGACCCGGAATCGAACCGGCGTCCTCCCGAATGCTAAGCAATGGTCTAAACCTCTGGGCCATGCCGCTCGGTGCACTACAAATGTGCCATACTCGTATGTAGTGCATTCAGTAAATTTACTGAAGTCGGATGTAAAAGCGTTAAATAGTTGGTATGAGCGAGCATCTGATTCACTTTTATGTCTAACAGATGACACTAAGAGTACTTACAGGAGTAGATAGAAGTTTCTAATTGTTTTTACCACATTTCCTTGTCTTCTAAAGACACTACTGTGGAGAGTGAGCCTTTAACGCTACTGGCTTGTAGTGTTCCAAGACCATCTCACCCATTCGGACAAATTGGCCAGTGACTATGAAAGTGTAAATTCACTGAAGTCCCACTTTAATAATTAATTTTTGTGCCACGTTAAAGTGCGACCTTTGTATTTATTGCCAAGCGTCGATGTGACATTACGTCTCTGGATGGAATGGAAATTTCATCAGCTTTTTGGTGATACATCTGATAGAAGCGACGGACCCAGATTTTCATTCTGAATGGACCAAGAGGGGACCACACAGTTGCAGACGTTCCATACGTTATAACTCAAGAGGCATTGAGTTTCTCGTCAAATAAAAATCGCACATGATTTAAAATTATTCAAAAAGCGAGCTGATGCTGTCTTGATTGAGGTCTGAATGCCGTCGTCGGTTGGAGTTGCTTCCTAACGTTTTGCTAGCACAAGCGGCGAAATTATTTAAAAGTCCTTTAATCTGCTATGCTGGATGTGGACTTTCCCCTTCAGTTCACCTACTGGCCGCGAATTCCTTTACCAATTTGTAAGCAAAAAACGTCTTGGAATATGTGAAGTTGAATACTTTTGATTTTAAATTTTCCGGTATTTAGATTTGAGAACGTTAAGTTAGTATTCCGGTTGTAGCAGTACATGGGCCGAAATTTAATGCATGGCTCTTGGAAAACCTGGGCCCATCCGTAGCTACATCCCTGTATGATGATGATGGCCACATACCAATGTGAACATAGTTTTGGCAAATGCATAATTGTGAGGTTTGCTTCAAATATTGCAATGCTGCCATCATAACCTAACGATAAGTAACCAACTCTGGTAGGAAACGTAGAGATAATGTAATAAAACGCGTAATTACCACGCTTGACTATCAAACAAGAAGATGAACATAACTGTGACAACTGCCACTTCGCAAATAATAAATATCTACGTTTACATGTTTAAAAATAGATTTGCATGTGAAGAAAGTGGCACAATTTATTGTTAATAATGAAAATGATTTATGATTTAATTAGGTATGATTCCACTTAATTTTTGTGGGTTTGTCTTTTATGCTTTTTGCATCTCTTATAAAATTACATTCATTTAATTTCATTATACATAAAATCGTAAAAGAGAAATTTAAATTCGAATTCCTCTGCAGATGGAAATGTAATTTGTTTCAACATTCTGGTAAATTAGAGGAGCTAAGAGCTGCCCTTTTTGAGAGTAATTTAACTATTTAAGAATAAGCAGATGGCCGTTTAACGAATCCTTTTATCCTGAAGGATGGCCTGTAAGTGCTCCTTAATTTTTTTTTTACGTCGTTAGATCTGACGACTCTATATTACTCTCATTTTAAAGACAATTTCATTGTACACTAATTACACAGAAACTTCCTGAGAGCCTTACTGTTTAAATACGGTAATTATCAATAATGAACTGAAAGCAATAAAAATAAATGGAAAGTACAGTTCGTTTGAATTATGAATGAATGTAGAATGGAAACTATCGCAACGAAAATAATTACAAATCGGGAAATATATAATTATCGTATAAAAAATGAATCATTAACATATAATGTTAACTACTTACACAATTGAAGTTAGAATCCTCTAATCGATGGTGTCAGAACAGGACGATTTCCCTTTCAAGTACCCAGGGACATAACCGTTTTCATTTCGCATGGTCACGGGTGGCCCACATGGTTACTGATTCAAGTTCTAAGAAAAGTTTTGAATTACACAAAAATGATAACATGAAACCAAAAATATATAAATTTTACATAACTCAAAAGATTAGTATGCTTAGATTTGCAGATAATATAGCAGTATTAGCATCTAGCAAGGAGGACCTAGAGATAGCTTTAAATAAAATGGAAGCGGTCCTGATAGATCAGTACTGTATGAAAATAAATAAATGTAAAACTAAAATACTGGTATGCAAGGGAAGAAAAAGTAGAGAAAGAGTGAATATAAAGATAGGAGACGAAAAATTAGAAGAAGTGGCTGATTTTAGATACCTAGGAAGTCAGATAAGGAAGGAGTAATAGGGATATAAAGCAGAGAATAGCGCAGGGTCTTGTCACCTTTAATAAAAGGAAGTCACTTCTATGCTCGCGAAAGGTTAATTTAGAAATTCAGAAAAGGTTGTTAAAGGTGTATGTTTGGAGCACGGCATTGTACGGGTGCGAAACATGGACAGAGGGCGCGGCGGAAAAGAAAAGGTTAGAAGCGTTCGAAATGTGGTATTATAGGCGGATGATGAAGATGTCGTGGGTAGAAAAGGTTAGAAATGGAGAGGTATTAGAAAGAATAGGAGGACTCTATGGAAGTCAATAAAAAATAGGCGAGATAGGTTGGTAGGACACCTTCTCAGGCATGAAGGTCTAGTCAGAGACATATTAGAGGCAGAAACAGGAGTTAGGAGGGGTAGAGGTAGACCTAGATTAGATTACTCTTCGCAAATAGTTAAGGATGTGGGCTGTTCTAGTTTTAGGGAAATGCGAAGTTTAGCTCAGGATAGGAAAGAGTGGAGGTACGTGTCCAACCAGTCTTAGGACTGACGACCTTATGATGATGATGATGATGATCACTCAAAAAGGATCAATTGTTATCACATGCATAGAATTGTGATCTCTGTGGGGTAGCTACCTAAGAGTGTAGATTCCACCTGTAGTGGTCCGCCCTGTTTTGGATTTGCGAACGTTTTTCAGAGAACTCAAATGGCTCAAAACATAATCAAGAAGAATGCCACTGTTCAAATAAATTCTAGAGCTGAAAACTACTTTTTAATTATCTTATTTCCTTCTTTACAAAGTAAAATCCAGGAAGTATTTCAAAAATATCTGGGGTAGAATGGAGCGTCTAACCTGAATAGAAATTCAGTCTGTATACTTATAGTTTCCCACTCGAAAAGTTAACGCTTTGAATTTAAAAATTGTTTTAAAAAATTTCTCGTACTTTCATTCGGCTTGTCGTACCGCACCACTCCTTCGTCAAGTACAACACTGGCACTCTTCAACTTTTTTTTGCAAGTAATCTTGAACGACATCGTTAAGAGACATTCATTTCCTCGAGTCATCCAAATTAATTGGTCTATGTTAACTCTTTGCTGCATCTCGGTATTTTTCTTTTAGCAAGCACCTGCGTACCTACCTATTTATCAGTGGTTTTTACGGTTGAGGTTGAATAGTTAACAAATCGGTTTAGGCTACAGAGATATAATGGTGACGCTAATCACAAGTGGACATGAGATTGTTCATTTTTATGTGTGTTGTTCAAAGTGAATGCTCTTATTGGAACTCATTGTAAAAAGAGATGATTGGGTATATTGTAGAGAGTGTTTGATGATTTTATGAAATTCGAAGCTGCGAGGGTGCGTTTTTAAGTTCGCGGAATGGGTAGGTAGGTCATTAGTGAGGTACTTATTCGAGTCATTACGAATTGAGCAACCCATTAATTAGGTCAGTAGTCTTTGAACTATCGTCGCCGAAACAAGTCAATCGGGAACAAATTGTGAAATATGGAGAAAATCGAGTACCGCGCTGTTATAAAATTCCTTACCAAACAAGGAAAATTAGCTGAAACCATACTGGAAGGGATGTCATCCGTTTACAGGAAGTCCTGCCTAAGTAAAACCATGGTTTACAGGTGACATATCACCTTTAAGCTAGGCAGGGACTCACTGGAAGACTACCCAGGCCAGGCCGGCCGATCGAGGTGACCACCCCGGAAATCATTCAAAAAGTCGAAAAATTAATAGTGGAAGATTCCCGACTTGAGAAGAAACACCTCGCAGAAATAGTAGGACTAACAGATACAACCATTTTTAAAATCCTTCACGTTCATCTTGGCATGACGAAAGTCAGCACAAGATGGGTGCCGAAAATGCTCACTCCACCTCAAAACAATAGCGTGTGGACTGTGGACCTCTGTAGTAAAGATAAATATGGAGTATTGACTCAAATTGTTACTGGGCACGAAATTGAGGTTCATCATTATGAACCTTAGTCCAAACAAGAGTCTATGGTGTCACAGTCGGCTGGGAAAATCATGGCGACAATCTTTTGGGACTCAGAACGGACCCTGTTGACCGATTATAAAGATAAACGTATCTCCATAACCGGAGAATACTATGCTTCAATCCTAAAGCGGTTAAAGGAAGCAGTCAATGACAAATGAAGAGGAAAATTGACCAAAGAAGTCCTCCTTGTGCACGACATCGGAATCGTTCGTCCAAAATTTGGACGGGTCATATTGATTTTATTTTTATTGCCATGTAACCTACAAATAAATTTAGCAATGTAAGAGATTAGGATTTGCGATAACTCGCTTCTATTTGTTCTTTAATGTAACACAAATGTCGAACAGTTTATAATGACATTTAAATGATGAATCGTCAAAATACAAATAAAAATTTCTACACAGTTTTATACCAAAATATAGAGTCAGTTATCTTGTGAATCTTGTTATTTACTACATCGTGATGCTTCCATGTTGAAAGTGATTGTAGTTATTGAATTCTAAATACCTACAAGGCTTTATGAATGAAGTGACGCCTATGGGTTAATTGTATTGGGAACATATTCTTGGTACTTGAATGTAATGTAAAACGAGAGAGGTCATGAATTATTTATTTATTCTTACAATTAGCGGGAAAATAATGTAAACAGGAGACAACGAACTTCCATTTTATGTCGATTGCATGTCTAACAATCTTACTGGTACTTGTCGTTTTATGTAAATGGATGTTGTTATAAGATTGACATGTTTATGTGCTGTAAATAACCCATATGCTGTTATTTACGACCTGAGGTAAACCATAATTCCTCATTGTTACCAGGCCATAGGAAAATGAGCGAACAGTTAAAAACTAAAAAAGTTATAGATTGGACAACGTCATTCTTTTAAAGAAAAACTAATTTATTGTCCTTTTATTGTCTGTCTCTCACCATTGCTTGTAAAAGGTTTCACATGGTAGAAATTTTTTGATTATGGTGATAGACATACTGTTCATGTTGAATAAAAACACGATTAGCTTATATTGTCTCTGCTCCAACTTCTGCGTTATTCATTGAAGGTGCTGATCGTTCTTAAGGATGCTGAGAATAATAAAGCTTTACAATGACACATGCAACCGTTTGTTGCTTCGAAAAATCCAAAACCATGAGTTTTTTGAGCGAAAGATAAAAAATTGTTTGGAAGTGAAAAATAAGTCTGAGCGAGGATATGGTAAAAATAAACAAACAGAGCATGAGAAATTAGGGAAATTGAAAGATGAAAAACAGAATTATATAAAGTGATTTTTTATTCTGCCCAAAACAGGCAAAATTGTCATATTAACACAGTGCAGTCGAAATCATCATCATTTAGATGGTACCTACTAAAAAGATGCAAGCAGGATGGGGGGAGCAGTAGAAATATGAAGCAAAGAATAGCACAGTCAAGTCGTCTTTATAAAAAGAAGTCACTTCTATTCTTTCAAACGATTAATTTAGAAATATAGAACGGTGCTGGTGCGAAACGTGGACAGTGGTCGCAGCAGATAAACGTTTGAAATGTGGTGTTATTAACAAATGATGGACATGAGAAGGTTACAAAAGAGGAGGTATCAGAAATACCAATAGAACAGAGGGTACTATAGAGGTCTACAAGAAACAGGCGAGATAGGTTGGTAGGACACCTTCTCAGGCATGAAGCATATTAGAGGAGAGGAGTTAAAAGGAGTAGAGGTAGACTCAAATTAGATTACTGTTCACAAATGATTAAGAATGTAGGACATTTTAGTATTAGGATAGGAAGGAGTGGAGGTGCATGCCCAACCAGTCTTAGGAATTGACGATTCTATGATGATGATAATGAGTAAAACATATGTAATGTCACTGTTAAGTAATCAATTGAAATTTGGTCGTTATTGATCAGTATTACGTGGAAAAGAAGTTTCTGATCGTTAGTAAAAATTAAAAAATTTTGACTGTTTTCTCTTTTGGCCTTGTGCCCCAATTTGATCCAGATACTATCGAATTTTGACACTTTCAGACACTGCCAAATATAAGCCCTCATTTTGTTGTTTCAAATAACGCAGTAGTATGTTTAAATGACATGCCAATATTTCCAGGAATTGTTTATAATGAAATCCCATATGAAATGGCAATTGTTACAATGTTTGTGGACACGAAGGCGTGAAAGTAGGTACATCATTAATTTCTAGGTGCAAACTTGTTATCATTGCTTCTGTTATTACATATATCTTCTTTGTAGTCTTCCTCTCGTTTAAAACCAGTTTCCCACAATGACGAATCAAAAGCCCCATAAACGTCTCTTCGATGCCTGCAGCCAACCGTAATCCTACACAAAGTTCTAAATCACCAGATTAAACAATTGCCATTCAGATTTATCCACTGCCTATCTGATGTACGTTGTTTCGTATCTCTTTCTCCGGTCATGCCGTGGAACGGGTTTCGTATCAGATCGCAAGGCCATAAACACATTGAGAGAGGGTCGGTCGGTGCGAGTCCGGGAACACGTTTGCACATTTCATTTGATACGTTTGCAATAGATAAGCCCACGGCGGGAGTATCTATAAACTTGTAGGTGTCAGTGTGACGTCAGGCCCACGCTGGAGGAAGGCGGCACGTTGAGATTGGGCATCTTAATGACGCACCTAAAGTCGTGATTGTTTCTCGGGATCCAAGATACATTTGCATTTAATGGGTTTGCTGACTATTGGACCGGAGGTGGGTGTTTTCCGTTTCTTTATTCTTTTTTCCAAACCGAACTGCCAAGTCATTAACGGTATTTAGAACGACTACTTCCTCAATTTCTATAGATCCCTTTTCATTGAAGTTTTCAGCTTTCACTCCATAACTGTACACACACAGAACAAAACAGCGATATACTAAACTCCATGGCGCCAGGAATAATGCAAGACGTTCTTATTCTAAACAAAATTGTTCATGAGAATCTAGTTATCTAATTATTTTATTTCGTCCAAGGGAATTACTGATTAAATCAATCTTCGTTTCAGCAGTAGTCACTTTTTAACCTTTATTGTCTATTTTGTGGATAATATTGAGATTTATTTCTCTTATAAAATAAATGAAATTTCTGTAATAGTTATTTTTGTTTCGTAATCATCATCATAAGGTCGACAGTCCTAAGACTGATTGGACACGCACTTTTTCCTACTCTGCGCCAATATTCGCATTTCCCTAAAGCTAGAGCAACCCATATCCTTAACCACTTGCGAACAGTAATGTAATCTAGGTCTACCTCTACCTTTCTGCCTCTAATGTCTTAATATGTCTCTGACTGGACCTTCATACCAACCTATCTCGCCTATTTCGTATTGACTTCAATAGAGTCCTCAATTCTCCTATTGTTTCTAATACCTCTTCATTTCTAACCATGTCACCATCCGGAAGGAAAAATCTTTTTCAAATTCCTAAATTAACCGTTCGCGAGCATAGTCGCTTATATGCTCTTTTTATTGAAGGTGACTCAACCCTCCGCTATCCTCTGCTTCATATCTGTTCTGCTCCTTCCGTCCTGACCTATCTGACTTCCTAGATACCCAGTGGCTTCTTCTAATTTTTGGTCTCCTATCTTTAAATTCCCTCTTTCCCTCCTTTATAATAAGTGAAGAAATTTTATGTAAAGATGTGTAGGCATAAAATTGTTTTTTATCTAGTCAGGGTGCTTTTCAATATTTTAAAAAGCTGTTGTAATGGCGTTAATAAATGTACGAAATGTCCAAGCAAAGAACTAGAACTAGAACAGGCGCCGCTCATCTGCCAGCTCGAGCGAATTCTCTTGCCAAGGGTGACTTAAGAGCTGTTCACCCCTCCCTAGTATGGATGATTTCACGGCGGGTCGATCAATGTACTACACCTGCATACTTTTTGAACTTATTAGTACACCAGCATCTCTTCGCTTTTCTTTTAAGAGCACGAGGTACCACTGCACTTCAACATTCTCTTCAATAATTGCCTAAATTGAAATCGTCAATGTTTTATTTAACAAAATTAAGGGGTCCTTCAATGTTATTTCTTTCAAAATACTCCCCATTTGTGGTAATACACTTCTTCCATCTCCGTTTGTACAGTACAGAAGATATTTGTGGAAGCCTTAGAGATCGGGCCCTTCAAGTGTTTTGTCGTTTCCACCAACGTGGCCCTTGATGTATGACCATTTGGTATTTAGAACACAAAAAGTATAGTCCCATATGAAGACACTCATAACCTCAAATGCTTGTAGTTTTTATAGCTTCCTCTTCCATTCATTATTGTTACCTATGCATTCCGAAAGACTAATTTCCCTGATCGTATGCGTCTAGAGACATGTACGGTTGTGGTTGGAAAATAAATGAGAAAAGGGGTGTACAAATACCTATATATATGCAGGTACTAGTTATGATCTGACACCAGATGTGTGTTCCTTTTCGCATACCTGCTCTAATGTATGGCTTTTGCAATCTTCGAGGAAATTCATCATCTGCTCGGGCGTACCTTTTTGAGCTACGTTGCCGCCCAGTAAGATATTAAAAAGACATCCGAAGAACACAGCACAAGCAGCGTTGGGCAATTATAAAGCACGGCTTAATGAATGGGCTGCGCCCCAATATCCGTTTCATTGGTGGTACGTGCAATTAGACGCAATTGTGGATGTGGGACGAACGCATGCTTCATACCAGAAGCCCATAGCTGTAAATAGCTTTCGCGGGCGACACTCATCAATTGCGCCCCTGTTATTAAAACGTAAATGGAAACGACCACTTGAACTGATTGTAAAACAAATTATTTTTAATTGCAGCGAATGCAGTATTCTTCTACGTAGAAAATTTGCTTATGATTCTTTCTTCGAATTGTTTTAACTTTAAGCTGTAGTCTATATAAATTAACTGAAAGTTTAAGCAGGTACCAATACAGTTAAACAACGTAATAATCACAAAACCTTTTCAAATTACAACACTAGCTTATTATTAAATAGCCTGTTCTGTTTTGATTAATTTACCTGGCTCATATAAGGGGGATGCAGTTTAGTATTTCCTATCGGATCGTTGGTCCTTCGAGCCGGTTATTTGATCGGTCGGTCGGGTTCCATCTCGAAGGTCGACAACCGCTGGCATCAGTACTCCCACAGCGAAAACTTTTGATCGCTGCGACAACCGGGCATTGATTGGACTGATGGAGTAATTGCTATTGTACTGTGATTACCTATTCAGTTGGACGACGGCAACGGGAAGTGTGTTTGTTGCGTAATTCGGTTGTCCGACCGTCGCGTCCCGTTTATTCTCCCCCTTCCTTCCATAAGGTCGTCCGTCACTTGTTTGCACCACTGATGTCCAACCATGATGCTACCGTTTGGTTGTTGCTACTATTAGACAGATAGATATCTGGAGCTAATGCCGCCGTTCAAGTTTAATTTTCTCTGTTTCTCTTTCGGTCGTTCCTTCGTGAATGAATAAATCGGTCGTTGTCAAATCAGGCGGCACGGAATTATTACGACACGACGCATTCCGTAAAACGGAAGCGTTGCAAAATTTCCGGTCATGATTTTTCGCCATGTCGCAATCAACAGTTAAAGATATTACATAAAAAATGTGCTTCTACGTAAAGCACGCGTCAAAAGTAAATCTTCCTTTGTCATTAGTTGAAAACTAAAGATTATCAAAAGTATGATATACTTCATACCTATGACTTACCTAATAAGTTTATTTTTATTTTCAAATTTTAATTTTTATTCTGGAAATGAGAGCGTCAATGAATATATTATAAAAAATATAGGCAGCAAAATAAATTCCTTCGAACCGGATCCGATATCCATGAAATCCTACCAACGGCGAGGTAAGCGCCATCTGTAGTACAATGCTACAATTAGCGGAATTCAATAGGTTCAACAAGGTCTATTTACATCTATATCTGCTTGCAGTTTCCACTATGATAATGTGATTATCGCGTATGATGAGCTACGGCCGTAGATTCAGTTGAGGAAGTAGATGTCCATCTATGTATATTGACCTCCTCGGACACATTGAATTCCACTAATTGTAGCATTGTACTGCAGATGGCGTTTACCGCGCCGTTTGTGGGATTTCATAAAATGCTGTATCAAGGCAGCAGGTAGAGTTGGTTTATATTATGTCAAAGTTGCCTACAACGCACTCCTGAGACCCAAAAACATCGAAATCGTGATCCGCACCTGGCCGTTTCAATCTTTCGACACTTTACTAGCTACCATGAACTTCCTTGTTCCATCGGAGATTCAATTACAGCATTTTAACTGTAGAAGTTTCTATTGAGATGACCAAATTGTACATTTCTTAGAGGAATTAATCATTAACCTCCGGCGAAAAATAGAAGTTATTAATGTAAAAAAGTTGATAAAGGATCATACACAAAAATTGCTCCAATTATCTTTCTATTAGGTTTGTCTTATGAGACATTTTCATAACAGGCTTGAAAATTTAGTTCCGATATTAACAAATAGGTTCCGAAAGATTACCAAAATTAATAGTTCTTAAGGTGACTGTTACAAGTATATTTAGTCCTATTTGGATTAATGTTTTGCTTTTTTCTCATATTCGCTTATCGTTTCTTTATCATGATACAGAATGCTCCCCAACTTGCGTACGTGAACTACCCACTTTTGTGACGAGGGTGTTCGGTATTATTAAACAACCTATTTCACCGAAATTAAAACCTCGACTCCTCCGTAATATGTTCAGGCAATTTCCGTGAACGAGTTCATAAACGCGATATTGCTTTCGTATACTTAATTATTTTTACAAAATTACTTTAATTAGGCAGGTTGATGAACAGATTTTTTATGAATTGTGTTGATGAAAAAGCAATTTAAACTATATATAACGTAGTTTTTGGGAACTAAATTATATCATAGAGATTAATTTTAATCATCTATATATCAAGTTTATTAACTTTTTACTTCGCCATCAAATGCAGTAGATATCGTTCATAGAAAAGAAAAGGTAAGAAGCGTTCGAAATGTGGTGTTACAGGCGAAAGATGAGGATACCGTGGATAGAGAAGGTTAGAAATGAAGAGGTATTAGAATGAGTAAGAGAACAGAAGACTCTATGGAAGTCAATAAGAAATAGGCGAGATAGTTCAGTAGGACACCTTCTAAGGCATGAAGGTCTAGTCAGAGACATATTAGAAGCAGAAACGGAAGTTAGGAGGGGTAGAGGTAGACCTAGATTAGATTACTGTTAACATATAGTTAAGGATATGGGTTGTTCTAGTTTTAGGGAAATGCAAAGATTAGCTCAGGATAGGAAAGAGTGGAGGTGCGTGACCAACCAGTTATAGGGACTGACGACCTTATGATAATGATGATGATCGTTTATAGCGACATCTGATATAGCAACATATGGTGTTTGGATATAGCGGCCTACGCTTATTACCTCCAAACTTCACCGGTCCCTTCAGCATTGTTATAGCTGATATTTACTTACGTTTTCTCAGTTTCAACTACTGACGTGGTATCATACTCTACAAACAGGCCTGTGTCTGCATAGAGGTTACCATTGTCGTTCATTTGACCAATAATCATAAAAGAAGCATCAAACGGGCTAGTTTTTTATTAACAATATGAAATAAGGTGATGAAAGTGTAAATATTTTTGTTTTCGATATAAACACTGATGTTTTGTCATCCCCAAACGCAAACCCAAACCCTAGTAAATTCCAGCCGTTGTTATGATGCCGTCTTCTTTTTTCTGAGGTTGGCAATCTAACTGGCTATGCTGGTCCGTGATACTGCACCTCGTGAAGATTTATATGGGTGTTCGTCCAAACCATCTTTGACCTGCCAGTTCCGCCGTCTTCCGATAAACGTTTTGCCTTCGATTCTTCCCTCAATGGCAAGTCAGGGGATCTTATAACGCTCTCCACCCCTGCCCGTAAACTTGTGAATCATTAATTTAAATCCTTTCCTAATTTTAAAAACTCATAACGGTTCGTTAATGTAACCTCTCCAGAGAGAGTATCTTGAGATCAAAACGTGTTATGTCACGCAACATTACCCCTTGTCGCATAAATCGAATATTTTATCCGATTTTGTTAACGACCTTTTCGTTAAATCAACAAGCAAGTTCGATACAGCGCGGCAGAACAGCAGCAACAACTAGCAGGAACGGCGGCGTTGATAATTAATGGGCTTTATGATCTGGACGGTTTGATTTCCGCCTCGTTAAATGGTCAATGGACATGGCTTGCATTCTCTTTGTCGCCGCAAAAAGCCACTAAACGCGATCAGATGCCGCATTTACGGTAATTCGTTCGATGAGGAAGCAGCCACGGTATCTGACAGTGTGGCGGCCTTTCGACAGTTCTTTGTGATGAATGAGAACGGATGAACGGAGTTTCGTTAATGAACCCGATAATGAACTAAGAATTTAGTCGGTACTTGTTATTGTTAGTGCATGTTGCAATTGCCAACATTACTCATTTAATTCTCTCGGTCAATGTCGCCGCATCATAGTGGTCATTCTAAACCAATGTCACATCAGTCAAAGACATTTATTATTATCATCATTCTATTAATACTGTAAGAAGTAATCCAATGTAACTCTGTGTTATACCTGCGTATGACTACGAAAAATATGTAATACTCTTGAACAACTTGTTAAAGGATAAAGAAACACATTGATATCGTTAACCAAGTTTATCATAATTCCTTCCACCATTATCCTATAGATAAATACACCGATTGCAACAATTGGATAATGAGAAGGAGCCTTAAAAATTAGAACTAAAGGACATGTCTCAGTACGACACACAATCAATTAATAAAATCTTTATAGCCACATTGTCTTTGAGTTTTCTCTGTCAAATTTTGTGGACATTGAATTCATTCGGTAACAGTTTTGGGTTTATTGATGCTCTTCTGATTCGGCTCTAAAGGCCGTCATGTATTCGAGTTGCTTCCTAACGTTTCGCTAGCACTTGTGGCTAGCTTTTTCAAAGGTCCTTCCATCTCCAATGCTGGATGTGGGATCAGAACAACATCAGTTCACCTACTGGCCGCGAATACTTTCACCAATTTGTCAGTTTTGGGTTTGATGTGTCTGTCTGAAGAAGTCTATGTGTACAGTATACGTTAGTAATTCTAACTGTATGTGTAGATGGTTGTTAGAATTCTCTTACTTAATTTGATCTCATTATTTATCTAAGTTCAATTATGTTTCGAATTAATTTCCAAAAACCTAATGAGTTCCATTTGACAATGGTCACACAAATATCCAATACCGAGCAAACGAGTCATTAAAGGTATGCATAATACTAATGGCAACTGTTATATTATTGCTATTTGTGATACTACTAACGAAGCGCATGTTCAATGTTCATGCATTATGTAGACCCTGGTATTGTTTGAAATAAGTGGATTGCATTGATTTTTATACTTAACCCCATTGTTTTCAAACAGCTAACAAGTAACTGAATATACGTTATAGGAGAATAATGATAATTTAGTATCTACATCTGTGACGGAATCGAAGAAGAATTTTATCTCGTGCATAATGAATAGGCCGTACTTGTTTTCTGTAGAATGAGCACCCACCATCACCTTCTTAACCTATATGCTGAATGCCATTGTACCATTGATACTATCCTTGAATAAAAGATGTATACATGTTCTTATAGATTTGAAAAACACATGAAACATAACATAAATAAAACGAAGGAAGCAAAACCGGGTGTGTACCACTAATTAAAAATGTCATCATCATAACGTAAGGTCGTCAGTCCTAAAACTGGTTGGACTCAATGTTTAAAAATAATTGTTGTATGGTCAGCGTCAAACTTTGCTTTTTCCTGTTCTATGCTGAAATTGTAATTCTATTTATGTACGTGTTCACAAGTACGCCACTTCTTTTCTTCAACTTTTATGTGTATTGTTTTCGGGTCCTAAGTCCCTGAAGTTGTTATTATCGTTTATTGTGCGAGTTGGTTTTGATTGCCTTAATCTTGGTGTTTCAGTGGCCCAAACAAGTGTAAGTTTGTGTTTTTTTTCTATTTTAGACGTTATTATTTTGCGAACACGACTCTCGGCAGAATTCTTGATGCGTCAGGGAAAGCAATTTTCCGATTCGTAGAACAAACAAGAGCTAAGGGAGCTGTTGCAGTAAAACGAAGTTCCTTGCTTAGGTTACACACACAATAAATCAAACAAGGGGACTCGTGGTTAAATGGTTTATCCGTGAAATGTAATCCTTTAGATTATTAGCTAGGCCTGACCAAATTGGAAGTAAATCCCAAACAAGCAAAATGAAGAGAGTAAGAGGAGTGAAGGGTTACCTGTAGTTCAAGGTGATGAATGCCGAGGCTTTCTTCAATCATTTTTAGCAATTGTAAAAATGGGCGGATAGTGCTGATGAATGAATAGTAGATGAGACAGTGGAGATGAAGAGTCTTGAGGAGGAAAAAGGATTGTCTGTGGAGCATGTGGAGAATAGAGCGTAAGGTCCTCTTCGTTCTCCTTTAGGAGGTGTGCGATTGGGTGGTCGATATTGGCGAGAGAAAGATAGATAACATAAGCGAGTTAAATAGAGCACAGGAATGAGAAGAACTATATGTGGCACAATGATGAGGGTGGGGTGCAAGGTCTTCTTAAGTCTTTTTTCGGAATCGTAGGAATAGGTGGGTAGTGTTAATGAAGGAGAAGTAGACGAGACAGTGGAGATGAAGAGTCTAGAGGAGGAAAAAGGGCTGTATGTGGTGCATGTGAAGAATAGAGCGTAAGGTTCTCTTCGTTCTCCTTCAGAAGGTGTGCGATTAGGTTGTCGATATTGGCGAGAGAAAGATAGATAACATAAGCGGGTTAAATAGAGCACAGGAATGAGAAGAACTATATGTGGCACAATGATGAGGGTGGGGTGCAAGGTCTTCTTAAGTTTTTTTTCGGAATCGTAGGAATAGGTGGGTAGTGTTAATGAAGGAGAAGTAGACGAGACAGTGGAGATGAAGAGTCTAGAGGAGGAAAAAGGGCTGTATGCGGTGCATGTGAAGAATAGAGCGTAAGGTTCTCTTCGTTCTCCTTCAGGAGGTGTGCGATTGGGTGGTCGATATTGGCGAGAGAAAGATAGATAACATAAGCGAGTTAAATAGAGCACAGGAATGAGAAGAACTATATGTGGTGCAATGATGAGGGTGACGTTCAAGGTCCTCCTCGGCCTATTCTAAGAACCGTGGGAATAGGTGGGTAGTGTTAGTGAAGGAAAAGTAGACGAGACAGTGGAGATGAAGACTTTTGAGGAGGAAAAAGGACTGTCTGTGGAGCATGTGGAGAATAGAGCGTAAGGTCCTCTTCGTTCTCCTTTAGGAGGTGTGTGATTGGGTGGTTGATATTGGCGCGAGAAAGATAGGTAATAAAAGCGAGTTGAATGAAGCACAGGAATGAGAAGAACAGTATGTAATGCAATGATGAAGGTGGGACGCAAGGTCCTCTTCAGCCTTTTTTAGGAACAGTGGGAATGGGTGGGTAGTGTTAGTGAAGGAAAAGTAGACGAGAGAGACGAGTTAAAGAGAACAGAGGGGTGAAAAGTACTGCCTGAGGTGCATGTGAAGAATAGAACGTAAAGTACTCTTTTGTCTCCTTTAGGAATCGTGGGAATGAGTGGTTTATGTTGGCGAAGCCAAGATAGACAATACAGGCGAGTTGAACAGTGGACAGGAATGAGAAGGACTATCTGTTGTGCAATGTTGAGGGTAGGGCACAAGGTCCTCTTCAGCCTTTTCTATGAACAGTGGGAAATGGTGGGTAGTGTTGATGAGGAAAAGCTAAACGAGACGTCAGCGGCAAATTTCTAGGCGTAGCGGAATAGGCATCTACTTAAGAATCCTATTTGAAGCAGCAATAAAAAAAGATGCTTGTCTTGTATTTCATTTGTTAGCGTCAGGTATATATTTATTTTACATATTTTTTTCTATCGAATGTCTGGGTGTTAAGTAAAGTTTTAAAACAGATGTTCCAACTTTATTCATTTTCCATTCTAAAAGCATGTCGGTAGTTTTGTAACGGTATTTCTTTCAACAAACTTTCTATTGAGCTTTAAAAAGTTGTTATTAGTNACAGATGTTCCAACTTTATTCATTTTCCATTCTAAAAGCATGTCGGTAGTTTTGTAACGGTATTTCTTTCAACAAACTTTCTATTGAGCTTTAAAAAGTTGTTATTAGTTTTGTAAAGAAGTTGGTGTAAAATCTGTTGGGCCAACTGTTTATTGATTGGTCTTATTTCCTTTCGGGTTTTTAGGATTTCGCCAAGTTCTGATATAATAAAATTAATGTGCTATATTAAATATTCGAATAAAAATAAAGCAGCTATGAAGATTACAGACTGCAGTTCTATACATGGTTAATAGTTTGAAAGGGTCCATGTTTTTCTTCCCCTTCGTTCAGTTGGCGGCTATTTGTAATGGCTTCGTCAGCGTAGGGTGTACAACTTAGATTGATTTTATTAAGGAGTTTTGAATACGAGGTTCAGTATGTTCTTTTTTATGTTTTCTACCCTTAGAAGTTATCAAAAACAAATATTAAAATCAACGAACACGATAGTAATCATATAAAGTCCATGTCACACTACGCGTAGAGCGAGAATCCACGCGCGGCGTGCAGTGCCTACAGGGTTTGTCCGGAAAGTAATACGACTGATTTCCTTTCGCCGCGACTGTACTTCGGAGCGTGCGCGCACCGACTGGATTCGGTAGAGGGCATTCCTAGCTAACGAACCAGCGGCCGGTGAGTTGTCTCCGAGCGCTTGGAGAGTCAGAACAGGCTCTTTCGCGCGACGTGTTTCTGTGAGTGGTGCAAGCCGAAAATGCAGCATTCGTTAGAGCAGAGGTACGTGATTAAATTCTGCGTGAAACTCGGTAAATCTGCGACAGAGACGTTTGATCTAATCAAGCAGGCTTACCCAGGTGTTGCTTTAGGAAGAAGTGGTGTGTTTCGGTGGCACCAGGCCTTTTCAGAGGGCCGGGAAGAGGTCGCCGATGAAGACCGTGCTGGAAGACCTTCACCTTCGACAAACACCGACAATGTGACTCGTGTGCGCCAAGTTTGAACTCAGACCGTCGACTAAGTATTCGTTTAATTGCCCAGATATTAAATTTACCAAAATCTGTGGTTCATGACATTGTGACGGAGCATTTGAACATGCGCAAGGTGTGCGCAAAGATGGTCCTAAAAGTACAGATGACCAGAAATTGCGGCGAGTGGAAGTGTGCCGAGACAAAGAGGCAATCTTCCGAGTGGCACACGCCGGCGTCTCCTCGCCAAAAAAAGGGAAGAATGAGCAAATCCAAAGTGAAAACGATGCTCATTGTCTTTTTTGACATGAAAGGCATCGTCCACCGTGAATTTGTTCCGCCTGGACAAACCGTCAACGCCAAGTTTTACGTGGAAGTGCTCAAGAGACTCACACGAAGGGTCAATCGGGTCCGACAAGACGCACCGGCTCACACCGCCTTTCTTGTGGACAGCTACCTGACCAAGGCCGGCATCCCAACGCTTCCGCAACCGCCCTACAGCCTAGATGTTCCCCCCCCCCCGGACTTTTTTTTTATTTGCTCGCCTGAAAAGGCCGATGAAAGGCAAGCATTTTGAGACGACAGAGGGGATCCAAGCTGCATGCACCGCGGCTCTTAAGGCTATTCCGGAGAATGCCTTCCGTGACGCCTTCAATGCTCGGAAATCGCGCTGGCAGCGCTGCATCGACGCAGAAGGAGCCCATTTAGTTTTTAAAGAATTGTAACGATTGGCTCAATAAATTTTTTTAAATCGACTCAGCTCTATTACTTCCGGACAAACCCTGTATGTTGAACCCATTAACCAATATACTCCTTGTAACGAGATCGGCGCGACCTGGAACGTTCTTGGAGCGTTTTTTTCCCGAGCATTGTCAGTAAATGTCAGAAGAAACACAGAGCATGGATCGGTAATCCACGTGTTCACCACTACTGTGAAAAGTAGCCAAAGAACGCGTGAGGACAAGCCTTCTCGCTCAGGGTGTACTGAACCTATTACACAGAGCGTTGATCGTCAATCCACGCGCTGTGTATCATGGGCTATACAAGTATTTAATTATTCATAACTCTCCTACGTCTTTGTTTACTTTAAATAGGATTCATCTGATATGCATTTAAATGCATAATCCAATATTAATAATTACCAATATCTAATTTAAAAGTGCTAAACGATCCAATTTTCAAATCGATTATTTGTAGTATCTACAGTTAGTACAGGTACGTATCATTTGAAACTATAATCAGGTTGTAACACTTTACGTTAGCACATGTATTAACCGACATGTATATTGGATTAAATGCTTATTATCGCCCACGCGAACATTTTATAATTCATAAACTCTTTAGTAATATTCCGTCCAATCTGTGCCTCGAATGGCCGTTTCGATATTCTTTTTCCCGCATATTAAATGCACATTATAACAGTCGCTTCGGTCGATCGTATACAGATTTCCCCGTGAGATAGCTAATTAAATCGCCGCAAATTGTGCCATTACTAAATGGAAAAATGCTCACTCCTAAAAGCGATTGCAATCATTTATACATAACTACATGCACACATACATACATAATAGGTAACTTAATATGAACTAACGAACAAAATTTTTTTTTCCCGATGTAATAATTTATGTCGACATCAGTTGTTTGGCTTTTGTATTATATCAACCAAAATTACGCAGAACGCGTTAAGGGGTCTCACTATTTGCCCTCATTACAAAACACCCTCGTTTCTTGTTTCATTCCTATCACTTTATCGAGGAGGCGGGATATCCTACACGCCTTTTTTAGGAATCGTGAGAACGGGTGGTTGGTGTTGCTGAAGAAAAGCTAAATGAGATGGGTAAAGTGAAGAGAGTAGAAGAGTGAAAGAGTTTCTGTGGTGTAAACCAGTGATTAGCGTGATCTCCATTAGTCCTCTTTGGGGATTTCGATAATGGGTGAGTAGTGTTAATTAAGGAAATGTAGACGAAACAGGCAAGATTAAGAGATTAGAGATGTGGAAAGAATTGTGCGTGGTGCATAGGTTCAGCAGAATGCAAGACCCTCTCCAGCATTTATTAGGAGTCGTGGGAAAGGGTGCTAACACGAGAACACGAGCTAACTGAGCAGAGTGGAGAAGGGAGAAGGATTATCTGAGGTGCAATGTAGAGAACAGAGTGCAAGGTCCTCTTCAGCCTCCTTTAGGAACCGTGGAAATCGGTGGGGCAGTATTGGTAAAAGAAAACTAAACTAAACGGGCAACGTAAAGTTAGTAGAATAGTGAATAGTTATCTATGGTGCAAATTGGCGCCTAGACTGTAGACTCCTTTTCAATCTCCTTTAGGAATCGTGTGGTAATGGGTGGGTATGTTGGTGAAGGAGGGCAACACAATACAGGTGAGATGAAAAGAATGGAGAAATGAAGGAGTACCTGTAGTGTAAATAAGTGGCGGATCAGGCGCAAGATCCCCTTCGGTCTTCTTTAGGAATCATGGAAATCGCTGGGTTGTGTTGGTGAGAGAAGGTAGACTGGACGGGTGAGATAACTAGAGTTCTCTGATTGTGGAAATGTATGCTGAGTGTAGCCAAGGAAAAACTAAGCGAGTCGCGCAGAATAAAAAAAGTGGAGAAGGACTATCTTATTCAGTATCCTTTAGGAATCGCGAGAATGGGTAGGTAGTGTTAGTGAATAGAAGTAGTCAGGCGAAATGAAAGGAGTAAAAGAGTGAAATGATGTCTACAGTGCATGTGGAGAAGAAAACGCAAGGTTTTTTTCAACCTCCTTTAGGAACCGTTGAAATAGATGGGTAATGATACGAGCGAGTTGACCAGAGTTTGGAAGTGAGAAGGACTATGTGTGGTAATATATAATATGGACGGCAGGGTGGGTAGTGTTGGTGAGAAAACTCAACGAGACGGACAAAATGAAAGGAGTGGAACCGTGCGAATCGATGCGTAGCCTTGATGGGATGTGCGAGGTGAAAAGTGTACATGAGTGAGCGACTATCTGATGGTTCTTATAGCGTAGACATTCTTGCTCAATTCAAAAAAACCTTAAAAATCTTGGCTCAGAGCAAGCTGACCCGAAATTTGATTTTAAATTCTTTTCATCCTTTGAAGATTAGGTTAAGGTTGGGAAAGTTGCTGTGCTTATATTTTATATCGAATCAACTTCCTTTCTTCAAGATCAAGGTTAATGTTCGTTTCAGGTAGATATTGATGTTCAGTCTAAATTAATGAAATGTGGCAGAAGTAATCTGTAGCTATTAAAATTAATGGACTTTCCTTACTGATTTTAAGACATACCCTCTTTAAAACTCCTTTGGGTTTACGTAACTAAATATACATATATATACCATTTACTTCTGATTATAATTAAATAATCCAAAATCGTAATCAATTAATGTATTTTACTGTTTACGTTTGGGATTCCTTTAGTAAGATAATTGATTCTGGTATACGTTGGAGTTGCTGGATAGACATTATACAATATTTTTCAAGCGAAGCAATTGCCTTTTACGTTTACATGTTTATTAATGTCGAACATATGCGCGGTACAACAACGTACCGTGTATAATAACTATAAGTAATATAGTGGCGCGATCATAAAAGTTGCTGAATTATAGCAAGAAATGGTCTAACATGGTTGGTACCCATTGCCGGCTATAAACATCAAAACGTATTGCGAACGTAAATGTAACAAGTAACGACTTGTTTAAGCCCTTTCTAAGCACCAGAAATTTGTTTGCATTATTATTATTATTCAGATATTACTTTAGCAGCGTTGACGTCAGGTTTCTAAAATAGAGTTTGTCTGTGTTGGATGCGATTATATTGAGGATGCCAAAAGAATGAAGCTCACTTTTGTGTTACTTTCATGTAAAAATAATTAAAACTAAATTTTATTAAATAATTTTAGTTGATTCATTTGATTTGCTGCTGTTTTTAAGGAAACTCGAAGCTTTGGTACAACTAATGTTGTCTTTAAAGCAAACTTTGACAGATTGGTAAAGGATTTTGCGGCCAGTAGGTGAACTGTTGCTACCCTTATTCGGATCTAAAGGGCGTCGTTAGTTGGAGTTGCTTCCTAACGATTCACTAGCACGAGATGCGAGATTCTTCATTCTATCTCCGTTGCTGGATGTGGACTGGCGACTTCTCTTTTTCCCTTTTTTTTTCTTTTGGGTGTTTCATTCCCACCAGCCACTAATACTGGTGGGCAGACTATGCCGGAAAGCCCTCTTCAGCCTCCTTTCAGGAATCGTGAGAATGGGTGGGTGGTGGTTCGGGTGAAAAAAGTGAGACGGACGAAATGAAGATAGAAGAGAATGAAACGTTATCTGTGGCGACTTCTTCTGGGCAAGTTTCATTTATGCTTGTGGTAAGGGAGCGGGAATTTCTGGTTCAGTCAACCGTGGCGTGCCGGTCGATACAGTTCGGGTGTTCCCGAGGATTGGGTTCTAGATTTGGTTGAGTCTGAGAAGTCTGCTTGCTGAAGTTCTCCGGATGTTTTTGGATCTTCTGCCCTACTCTTTGGCATAGTTCTGCCATCCAGAATTTGTAGCTGATGGGAACGAAAAACCTAATGTCTCACCGACGAAAGAGACGATGCTCCATCATCATTATCGTAAGGTCGTCAGTCTTAAAATTGGTTGAACACGCACCTCCACTCTTTCATATCCTGCGCTAATATTCGAATTTCCCTAAAACTAGAACAACTCCCATCCTTAACTATTTGTGAACAGTACCGTAATCTAGGTGTACCTTTACTTCTCTTAACTCCTGTTTCTGTTTCGAATATGTCTCTGACTAGCCGTTCATGCCTGAAAAAGTGTCCTACCAACCTATTTCGCTTATTTCTTATTGACTTCCATAGAGTCCTCTGTTCTCTTATTATTTCTAATACCTTTTCATTCCTAACCTTCTCTATCAGCGGTATCTTTATCATTTATTAGTAACACCACATTTCGAACACTTGTAGCCTTTTCCACCGCGCCCACCATATAAGAATGTTTATACAATATCGATTTACAGCAGTATCCGTCAAGTACTGATAGCTGGTGCTAATTACTTGCTACTTGAAATATTTCAGTCCGCAACAAATGTCAAAAAAGTCGATGTCAAGCGTCTTTATCGCATTATGCACTTGTAAAGTTTGAAGTAGGATTCAAGCAACGGAAAATTGGTAAAAAGTCGATCACATGCTTCAATTGTTAATCAGACGAGGCAAGCAAGAAAGATAGTTTAAATGTAAATGGTATTTTTAATTGCGAATGAAATTCAAAACAATACGAAATAGGTAATTCTGTAATGTTAACACTTTGAAGTAACCCACTACATCAAGAATATTGTTATTTGTTGGTTTATTTATTGACTGGAGACAACTCGATCAGCGACAATATCAATTAATGGGTCGGGAAGTAGTTTCCCTGTTTGTCCTCGATTCACGATAACTTAATTTATGAAGGGGAACTCTCGCATAATACAATTAATAAGTGAATAATTTAGGGGCTGTTTCTGCAATACAGGAGGGTTGAATAACACTCCCAAGGAAACAGAGGGTTCTGTGCTCCAATTTTTATACGATTCAACGTTAGAAATTAATTGACCGTATGGGTAACCAATAAAATAGCTTCATGTGTACATAATGCAGGAAATTCGCAGTTACTAAAAAGAAATCTCCTATAATAAAGCATTTTAACGATATTTACTTCACCACTAATTTAAAATTAAACAGAAAGTAGAATTTTTCCAAATGTGACATCAAAAATTCTTGAATGCTCCATTAGAATTATCATAAGAGATTTTTAAATAAAAGTTGATACTCCTGCTTCTGCTAATTGCTGCCAGCTTATTTATAAAAATGAAAAGTGCGTATATGTAAATGCAAAGTTTCCTCTAAAACTACCCATTGGCACCTAGTAATGGTTATGGTTGTAAGTTTCATATTAATAGTGTCCGGATGGGTGGATGCTGGTGGGGTAGTAGCTACAGACGTAAACCTTTCTTATTAGAGAAGTCGTCCACGAGAATGCTAGGCAATGTTTAAGAATGCTTCAAAATATTCGAAAATGTTTCAGATTTTGTGTTCCACTTCTTTATTGGTACTTTCCTTTCTCATAGCTTAAGGAATATGGGTAACGTTAACCCCCTGTCAAGTCACAAAAATAAAAAGAAGTGCTTCTTCTTATTATTATTTATCTATTTTCCACTTTTGATAGTTAATGAGCCACTAAAATTTGTACTTTTTATTTGTATAATTGGGTAGACAATACGGTTATTCCATCCGTTTTCTCAAATAAATAAATATATGTGAGATAAATGACCACGCGAGTTGGTCGTCACCAGCAACGATAATAAAAATAATTTCCAACATGATTTTGTCATGTTTTAAAGAAAAGTGTAAAATTCAAAATTGGATATTCTCTTTGCGGTCTACCAACTGTGTTCTCTAGACTAAGAATCTCTTTCTTATGTAAAGTGACCCTTTTTCTAGTAATTTTCCTGACGAGAGAAACGGGAAACACAATGGAACTTAGCAAACGGAGGCAATGTTGTACGTAGGTCGAGAATGACTTGAAACGAACCAGAAGATTACCTTTCCGAGTAGGTGACGACGACTTGGTTTGAATGCGAAAATCTTGAACCTCACCACGTGAAATGTAATTCTTCGCGAAACGGTTTCGCATAATTATCCGCGGCAATTACGCGAACTAGTGCCTACAATAATCAAGTTTCCCGAGTTCTCGAGAAAATGAAACCGAGCACGTACTTATGCGAGTCACTACGCGAAAATTGCAAGTTCAAAAGTGGAAATTTTTCAGGCACATTTTAGAACTACGTACAAATCGTGTAAGAATGTATAACCACATTACTTCACAATTCATACATACAAATGCAGCCATGTATCTACTTACTTTTATTTCTTATCTGATTACAAATGAATTTTCACTATTCTCCACTAATCATAAGTTAATGAGATAGGTAACTAAAGTTACATACCCTCATGTGGACCACACGCGTGTTCATCTCTTTATCAACCGTTTTAAGTTACTGTAGCAACTTAAGGAATGTTACAGGAAAATTTAGCTAATTTAAACGGAATGTCACAGGAGATATCGTTTGAAAGATCCTATAAAAGGGAGTTCCAAAATTGTTTTTGGCGTTAAATTGAAAGAATGAACGGTTTCCAACTCAAATAATTCATTGCTTTTTAAAAGAACTCACATCCAAGAAGACCAGCGGTAAGAGCAATAACTTAACTCACTGAGAGAGGAAAATCTTTCTGCTCATAACACAGCTGATACTAAATCAATCTTAAGAATACTTTTTTTGATGTGTAATTGTTAATGAATGTTAATCGTGAAGCGTTCCACATTTTTCTGATCCGACGGGACCTGAACCTTGACGAAATTCTTGTACTAACTAGAGTGGGTGGATCGGCTTGCGAGTTTCGATGATTTAGGGAACCGGACGATAGGTTGAACCATAATGGGGGGAGGGGAGTTCTTAAAGAGAAATCAGACTAAGACAAGTCCCTGAAAGAGGGCAGCAGCTCTTTCAGTACTCAGAGTGGCAGAGATCACGAGGATCGGTATGGCACCCCGATGCACAATACTGCGATGTGGAAGACAACGGGAAACCACCACATTATGATATCCCAAAAAATACAAACCGAACTCAAATGATGGCGTCCTCTAGGGTAAAACACCCCGGACGTAAACTAGTCCCCATTTCGGTTGTCCGGGCGGGGACTACGGCGTGGGATGTCATCAATAAGTGCATTAGGGGTAGGTGCAATATTTCACAAGTCGGAGCGTGGAATGTTAGGACAATGAGCCAAGTAGGTAAATTAGAAAATTTAAGGTTAGAAATGAAGAGGTATTAGAAGGAGTAAGAGAACAGAAGACTATGGAAGTCGATAAGAAATAGGCGAGATAGGTTAGTGGGACACCTTCTAAGGCATGAAGGTCTAGTCAGAGACACATTAGAGGCAGAAGCAGGAGTTAGGAGGAACAGAGGTAGACCTAGATTAGATTACTGTTACAAATAGTTA
Source organism: Agrilus planipennis (assembly GCF_000699045.2). Lineage (NCBI taxonomy): Eukaryota > Metazoa > Arthropoda > Insecta > Coleoptera > Buprestidae > Agrilus > Agrilus planipennis. The sequence goes on from NW_020438942.1 coordinate 1,035,152, forward strand.
AGGATATGGGTTGTTCTAGCTTTAGGGAAATTGGAAGATTAGCGCAGGATAGGAAAGAGTGGAGGTGCGTGTCCAACCAGTCTTAGAACAGGCGACCTTATGATGATGATGATAAGAATGGGAGACCAGCGTTCAAAAGTTTCATGATTTGGCCATATGCATAGCAACATACATGCCAAATGGTGAACTTTTGACTATATTGTTTCCATTTTGTAAAGTATTTTGTCAGTATGATGACTTTAAGTTGTCCCAATTACATTGAGCTTCTTGACCACTGACATTATGTCGGTAGATTCAGTCCAGTACAAATGTCAACTTTTTGAAGTCATTAGACGAGGGTTTTTGTAAGTTAGATGACCTCTACCCTAAATCATTGAATTTTTTTTACACATCAAAGAAGGAATTGTATTGATAGATTTAGTATCATTCGGTGTGAGATAAGATTTAAAACCAATCAGTTATTTGATTTTGGAATTTTTCATTTATTCTACTTTCTATACTCTAAAGACTATTTTTCTGAAGCACACGTTCAATATTTTGACTTTTTCCGAAAGTATAACAATCGTTCTTCTTCCACAAAGGGCGTAAAAATTGTGTTTGTGAAACGTTCGGTTCTTTTGCAATAAAAGTACCGCCAACATTTTTGTTTTACTTTTTGCCTCGATCGCAGTTCATTACGTGTAAGGATGTGCTTTGTAATCGTATGGGCATTTTCTGTCAGAGAAACCTGACAAGGTTTATATGTTCGTTCCGCCCACTCCGCCACACTTGCTTTTATTATTGTTATGACTCCTGTGAATTATGAACACGAGTGCTACCGCCGTTAATCCTTCATTGCTTTTTTACTGCCCACGTTGTCGTTTATTTCTACCCTAATAACGACTTGTAGCCGTGAAAATTCATGACGTGCCGCCGAAAGGTCGAAACAAATTGTAAAAAGTGACGCCCTCCGACCGGCAGCTCACATTTTTTATGATCGCTGTTTTTGAATGAATAAAAAAACTTCTGAGACTTTCTTTTATAATGAGATTCGAAGTTAACGTAAAGACAATCTTTAATATTTTTTATTTCACCAAAACTTGCGTAGTTAATAAATAATCATCATCATCATAAGGTCGTCAGTCCCGAGACTGATTGGTCACGCACCTCCACTCATTCCTATCCTGAGCTAATCTTCGCATTTCCCTAAAACTAGAACAACCCATATCCTTAACTATTTGCGGACAGTAATCTAATCTAGGTCTACCTTTACCCCTCCTAACTCTCGTTTCTTCCTCTAATATGTCTCTGACCAAACCTTCATGCCCGAGAAGGTGTCCTATCAACCTATCTCCCCTATTTTTTATTGACTTCCATAGAGTCCTCTGTTCTCCTACTCTTTCTAATACCTCTTCATTTCTAACCTTCTCTATCAACACTATCCTCATCATTCGTCTGTAACACCACATTTCGAACGCTTCTAACCTTTCCTTTTCTGTAATAAATAAATAAATTGTCAGCGTTTGTTATTGGTTCTCATGAAGCCATGATGTCATGAAAACTGATGCAGGAAAATATCAACATCATTCTGGATCAGAAACAAGGTTGGCCTAAGATATAAGGCATTTAATACTTTTAAGATACTAGCAATAATTCTTCAAACAAATTACGTAAAGGCAGAAGTTCTGCGGATATTGTTGAACTACTTTCGATCACAAGTAGGGTCATCACTACAACTGTATGAAGTGGATATCATCCATCCCAAAGTAGTTCCACAATTACTCCATCTTGAAACACTAAAACGCACAGTTTTTGAATGGATATTCTCCGTTTTCACAGAAAGTAAATGAAGACGGAAAAGGTTCATTAATAAACGTTATGTGGCACGCGTAAAAAGATTACACTCTTTTGTACACTTTAATTCATGAGGGCGAAACTTAATGAGCTTGCCTCTTGTTCAGAAACCCTTTTTATCTCAATGTCCCATTGCTGTAATTTTTTAGTTTAAAAAATGGAAGAATAAAGTTCATTTTGTTATGTGTATATGGTCACGTGCAGACTAAACTACTTCCTTTTAAGTGTATTTAACAATTACAACATTTCTCACTGTTCTCTTTTCTTTAGGACCACCGGGAGCGCCAGGTCCTGCGGGTCCTCCTGGAAAACGAGGAAGAAAAGGAAAAAAAGGCGATCCTGGAGAAACAGGTCCAGCAGTAAGTGACAAAACCATTACCTTATTCTTATAATTCTAGTTGAAAACGTTATTGATCTAAAAATTGATAGAGGAACCGCCAACCTCCTGAAAGGAGATAATAACTCCACATCTGTCATATCAGTTTCCATCCTTTGTTTGTAGGTACATATAAAACTTTTAAAAGAATCAGGGTGAACTATGCAACTTTAATAGCCTAGATATAACTAGATTCATTAACTAACAGCCGCTCATTTTACTTTTTGAAAGTAAAGTAAGAATAGTTAAACAGAAACTTAATTGCTTCAATGTCTAGTTACCTTTGTAACATCTTCATGATAATTTATTTCCATAATTTTCTGTCTAGACGTGTAATTATCCAGAATTAATGGAAACTCTTTTTAAAGACCCGATAGAGAACGAGTCGTTTGCTTATAATAATGGCAAATATTTAGCTGTAACAGGGACGATTTGGCGGATTACGTCAAATTTGCTCCGGGGAAATTTTTAGCCACATCAAAGAAACTCAGGTCGACCGGTGTACGTGTCCCGAAAGTAAATAGAGTCATTTTATCTTGAAGCAGTGACAAATTTGAAATGAACCCCTCGTCGGCGATGACGTCGCCCTTTTGCAAAAGCACTTAATCGATGTTAAACATTGAACCGCGTTCCAGCGTATGCCCCACGGTTATGGGAAGATAGATCAAAGCCTTTCTTGAAGATAAAAAAGAAAAGGTAATACGGAACTTTAAAGTATTTCCGTCCCGTTTATCACTAGTCTTTCAAAGTCTAAGTTCGCGTTATTTTTCTTTGATAGAATCGCCTCAATATTCCATGTGGCTAAATAAACCAGTCGCGATATAATGGTCCTTTCTCGAACAATTCAGTTTCCCATTATAAAAAGGAATCATATATAAATAGAACAACACTTAGGCAATTGTTCCTCAAATTTCTTCTCAACATAGACATAAGGTAGATAGTAATAATCGGCTTTTTAATTACCTCATATAGGAACGATGAGATGAAGAATTTAGTAATATTGAGTGCTTAGGTTAAGTAAAATTCAATTTACAAGTGTAGATCATTGATAAGTAAGATTTTAATATTAGTACCCGAGGTAAAATTCACAAGCGGATTTTATTAAAACTAGATCCTTCATCAGACTTCCCTTAAAAAGGAACGCTCCAATATTTTCGAAGCTATCTTCAAAGACTACTAATTAAGACACGCTTTAAAACTAATTATTAGAATTGCACGGTTCTTTCGAATTCGCTAAAAATTTCTCACTAATTATATTAGTGTTGGAAAAACTAACAGTAGACGGAGACGTGCATGATTAAACTGAATCTGCTGTAACCGTGAAATCTCTAGATTCTTTAATGATCTATCAATTAAGTAAGGAGGTATGTATTTTGACAGTCTCCCTGCCAGTGCAATATTTCAAATGGTATCATTAAGTATCAATACGATCTTTTCATCATCATCATCAGAAGGTTTTCAGTTCCAAGACTGATTGAACAGCATCCTATGACCTCTCAGCCTATAGTTTTTCACAGTGGATGGCATTTCTTGAACTTCAGGAACATCGTACAGGTTGTTAGTGATTTGATATACATCGATAAGATCATAGCGTGTCCTTCGTTGTTCGAAGATTATGATTCCCAGTATAGCGCATCTTTGTGGATATTCCAGATCATGTAAACTAATTCGGGGAAGCTTGCTGATTTTCCTTTGGGACGTCTCAAGATGAACGACATCCTTTTTATAGTAAGAGACCACACCACGTATGAGAATTCCACCATGGGTTAAACATAGGTTTTGGGGATGGTTTTTGCCTATTGGACACTCACTGTGCTTTCCTCAACATGGACATATAACTTCAAATAACACTGAGATCTTTGTGGGCAGGCATTGGTTCCACAACAGTGTTCTCCAGGTAGTAATTGAGCCGGGGGCATTTTCTTTCAGTGTGGAACGAGATAAGCTGTTTGCTATCGAGTGAAGATCTGCTTGAAGTTGGTTATGACACTTCACCGGATCTGCAAGTCGGTCAAAAAGTTCCACATTGAGACCAAGTCATTTCCCAAATCGTTGGTATAAAGAATAAATAGTATAAAGGAACGAAGAATCCTTGCGGTACCCTACTGCGAATGGGTTTTGATGTAGAGTTTGAATCACCAGACATGACTGGAAACATTTTCTCTAATAATTTCGGATTCAATCAAGGAGCTTCCCGCGTATCCCTAGTGAGGAAGTTTCATCAAGAACCTCAAGTATATTGTCTAGGGTCAACTGTACATGCATGTTTTAATTCGGAAGCTTCCTGAACAAAGGAAGGAGCTGCGTACTATTACGGTTAATACATTTAATGTACCAACCAAAAGTCAATTTTCCTGAAGTATAGATCGTTAGTTTGCATTTTTAAAATGTTAAATGGAACCGAGAATGTTCACCTGTCCCATTTACGATTCAAAACATGCACGGCAACAATGAAGTACCTGTCCATAAGTAATATACATATAGGACTGTAGTAACCTAGGTAAAACTCATCTTTTGTAATCAAATTACCGCAAGTTCGCTCATTTTCTTACGCTCTTTCATTTCCAACTCGTCCTTGTTAATTTTCTTCTCACGTAGTCGCGGATGCAGTAATTTTCACTGCGTCGTGCCGCATTCGAATGCTACAGATTTACATACGTACATGCATACATACAGACACATACGCTGCGTTTAAAAAATGCAGATATTTATGTACCTACGGTATCGTTTATTGGAAATTGAGGGGAAACCTACTATGCACCGAATTTTTGATTCATCCCGTAAGGATAGCGACTTGACTTAATATTGAAATTTGACCTTTAGGTAATTAGTAGATAAAAGTAATAAATTGTTCATAATCAATAGAAGGCAGGTGAGATGTTGTTTACTTGGTGTATAACAGTTTGCTTTCACTTGTCGGTTTGTTTGTGCTTTCATCCTCTTTTGAGGTTATCAGAGTTGGATAATTTTGGAATTGGTTGTGAATTACAATGAAAAAGCACTAGTGAAGCTTATCTTGCATTGAAAATGCTCCCAATATGGGTGAGAAAAGCATGTCTCCATGCTTTTTCAATGTTATGGTATTTGGGGAAGTCCCCTTGGTTTTGTTACTTAATATTTAAAGACATGTGGTAGAGGCGCCATCTCTAATCATTGTCAGCAATTGATTCCTAATGAAAGTGATCTGTAATAGAGGAATAACGAACTTACCTATTACGAAAATATTTGTTTAAATGTTCTGTTGTGGAAAAGGTTTATTCCTGTATCTTTTACTGAAATTATTTTTCGAAATCTGTTTCATTTTTATTATTTGCACGCTACCAAATTTTTGTTTTGTTTTTTCGTGGTCTAACTAACTCATTATTTTTCTCTTGGCAGGGTCCAATAGGTCTTGATGGACTTAAGGGAGAAATGGTAGGTAGAATTGCTTAAATGAGATTGCGAAAGCAATGACATGTTGATTGAAATTAAGTAGAAGACTCTCTTTTCTCTTCTAGAACATACCTTTAAATGTGTTTGCACTCAACATTATCCAGAAAGTAATTATTACTCCCAGAAGCCCTAAATTATTAAGAAAAACAAAAGATACACTAGCGAATCCATTTGGAAAAACCTATTAAGGTTAAAAAATATATTTTGTTTCATTGTTTCAATTTTTCCACAACAGAATATGTTTAAGAAGAGGATAAAACTCTTTCATAGGTAGACTAAATAAATTTAGGTTAGGTTAGGTTAGGCTGTAAATCATTCACATCCAAATAAAATGTTTTATTTTGAGAAATATGTTTCTCCTTCTTCGGTGGTTTGCGAGTTCCTCTACTGTAATTTTGCTTGCATTTTCCACTCTATTAATCATATCTTTTAATGAAATAACTATTAACTGGATAAACTCACACACGTTTGTTTAAAAAAAGAAACTCCAGAACAATGGCGCATTACAAATTTTAAACATTTATCCATTTTTCCTTTGCCGCTATTGTCTTTTGGGTTTGAAATTCGTTTTTATTTTTCTTAGTTTGCATTCGATATTAGATTCCCGTTTTACTTTCTTTTACAGGGACCTGCGGGTATTCGCGGATTTCCAGGAATGCCGGTTTGTTTAATTTATTTTATTTTTTTAGTTTTCTGTTCTGGATAACTTACTAATTTTTCTTTTTTGAAACAAATTCAATTTTTCTTGTTTTGCTTTATGCTATTGCTTCCTAATTTTTATACCTCCCTTAACCTTTTAGGTACATCATCAAACGTATTATACCTTTTAGAAATAACAAAATTTACACTTTTTAATATCAAATTAAGATTGTTAATTTTACGGTGAGAAATTCCACTGGAATATTTTTAAGTATCTGACACCATGTGCTATTGTTTCATTGGTAGCTAAATTTTTTTATGTTAAAGAAGTTTTTTTATACCATATAATAATTTTTCATCTTAGATAAACCCAAGTAGGAAATGCCAGACTTGACGACAGACCCAAACCTGGACCAATAGTGGGAAGCCAAGCATAGGCATGTCAATATTGGCTCAAAGTTCAGTCAATTTTCAAATGCCAAGGCTAGAGGTACATTAACGTTTCGCCAAGTTTGGTCCAATATTGGAGAAGCCATGTATTGGCTTGTCAATACTGGTCCAAAGTTCGGTCAGTCTTCAAATACCAAGGCTAGGTGTATAAACATTTCTCCAAACTATATCCAAAACTGGGCAACAAAGTATTGACGAAGATGGAGAACGATATAGTTGCCCAATCGTCAATTCTTGGTATAAAATTTACTGTCCAGTATTGAGGTAATGTTGTTCACCAAGTCTGAGCACAATATTGACTACCCAATTTTGGACTAATATTGTTCATCAAGTCTTAGTCCAATACCGGTTGCCCAATCATGTTCACCAAGTCTTGGTTCAGTATTGACTGTCCAGTCGTGGACCAAGCTGGCCGAAGTGACAAACCAGGCATTTGCCATGTCTATACCAGTCTTGGTTGCCAATATGCGACCAAAATTGAACAATCTTGGACCAAGCTCGGTCCTGTCGTGGTTTCCTACATGGGAAAGTACATTTTTTGATATATTTATTTAAAATGTTAAAAGTTACTAAAACTTAAAAATATTCCATATAAGAATATTCTGGCCCTATACAATTACTACCAAAAATAATCGCATTTTCTATAAACTAATAACGTAGCACCCTTGCATCTCATTAACACCTCGTCGACGTCTGCAAAGATAATAACTACGAAACATTACCTCCTGTAATTTTCATATTTTACTCCCCATAGCTGATCCCATGATACTAACAAAATCATTTTTGAATGTATCATTTGTGCCGGCAACTAACCAATATTTTTTCTATTGGCAGGGTCCCATTGGTCTTGAAGGCCCTAAGGGAGATATGGTAGGTAAAAGTTGACACATCGTAGTTAGCATAGTCTCACGCTGAGCTTTATTGGTTACTAAAACGTATTTAACCATCTTTAATATTATTTAATAATACACATGAGCGGTCTCCTTAAAACGTTCTTTTAACGTTTCTAAGCCTAATAGTTACTTAATCACTAATGTTTCACGGAAAATCGAATTGTAATCCTGATTATAAGTATAGAGAAGTTGCGTTAAAAGAAAATTAGTAATGTTTGCATAAACTTGCAATTAGAATATTTAAGGTTGCATTAGTTACTCTAAATTATGTCTGAAGAAGATTCGTGTGGAACAGCGTTTTGCTACTAATACGGATTAGCTTGAATTTAAATGTAAAATTAATACAAGAGAGCGGTGTTACATGAGCGAGGAGAAAGGAGAGTCAAATACTCAAATTTTAATTAGTTTATGTAACATTCTTCGTCGAACATTAAGCTGTCATTGCATTTTAGGGACTTCAGGGACCTAAAGGACAAAAAGGTGATTCTGGAGATGGTGGATTTGACGTATTTGCGACGGTAAAGGTATGATACAATCTCAAATTTTCCTGATTAATTATTTCTAATTAATTTTTGACTCCCGGATGAAAGTATTATTCATTTCGACGAAATAGGAAACAACTAATCAATGTTATAGCTACAAATCCATTCCATTTCAATTAAAAACATTCTAGAATAGAGGATTCGTTACAGTTTCTGTGCAAAAATTAACACTTTCGTATAATTTTCTATAGAAAATATGTCCTATATAAAAAATTTTGTTAGAAAAAGATTAAATAATGACAATGACTATAAGAACAATTGTAACCGTAGGAAAATAACCTTTCACTTTATAATATAACTGCATTTTGTTGTTTTTTCTTTTGTAGCAGACAGGAAGGGTACGTATTTAATTAAGCATTAGGAAGCAAAATTTTCCCACAAGGAAAAGTAGGTACAATTATTTTCCCATTGTGCAAAAATTTCGAAAATACACCACTCAGGCATCAGTAATCCTTAAATGATAAAAATGTTTATAGTAATTAAAATTTTGAAATACCTACCTTCTGAAATTATTAATTTTTCTTATACCCTTAATGTTTTTCCTTTCACATACTATTTTTTAAACAGGAAAGTACCTACGTTACTACCTTTTATTAGAAGACACAGGAATATCATACAGATAGTATATTTAATCACACATCGAGTAATATACGTATTTAAAACTGAAGTAATCACAATGAGAACATATCATTTTTGGCTATCAAATCATAACAAAAAAAATGCACCACCAATTTACTTAGTCATTTGATTTAATAGCGTATTGTTACAGTTGTAGTTACAGTTACAGTTACAAGCATTTTTTTATCTGAAGTTTTAATTTACAGTTTTTTAATAAAGAATATCTCAGTTGGACGTTTTGTTTGTTTATGTTAAGGCTGGATCTAATGCAATATTTTTATATTTTTTATAATAAGATCTGCATCTACTATTTTATTCGTGATGGTGTTCTTTATATCTATTGTTTAAGGGTCAATCGCTTTGTCCGATATACAATTGCAACTAAACTATTGATAGATATTATTGTATGAAGTAGATATAAATTCCTTTGTGTAGTGAAAAGTAAATAAAGGAAAAGACAAAAACTAATATTTTTATACTAAAATTCTTGTTGCAGTATAGTAAAAATGTTTGTTTATCAAATATTCGTCACTAATTTATTCGCGGACTGTTTCTAGTCTGTACTGTAGACAATTTATGACTTGCCAATGTCGTCCGATATACTATCCATCCATACCCATAAATTACCTCCAATTTCGGTTATGCCACCATGCCAAAATTGATTCCTTGTGGCATTTAATTTTGAAAGGAGGGCATTTCGAAATTTTTCATACGGAAAAATAATGGTGCTCAATCTCACGATACCCATAATTGTAGGTTATGCTCACTGTTTATTACAGGGTCTTAAAAGATCCGTTACAACACTCCGAGGAGGTACCCTTGGATATGCTGAAATCGTAGCCGTGAAGGTATGCGAAACGTTGACACCTACGTTGACTAAAACATACATATATGCGTGCCTACCTATGTAAACGTTTCGTATTTGTTGTGGCTGAACTGTAGCATATTATGTTCTTTTTTTTTATTTTAAAAACCCCTTCTATTAATATGTCTTTGTATACTTTTATTAGTCCAGTTTTAGGTTATCTTTCTCATGATACTATTTCGTAAATCTACACTCTGATCTGAACTGTGGTTTCTTAACAAATTATACTTAGTGTAGCCCTCAAACATACAACTTCCATATCTACAATTGTGTCGAGTTCAATCTTTTTGACCATATGAAAAGAAAAGTTGGACGTCGTGTTGATTTACGAATTACTTATCCTGAGATGTACATGGATCATTATTACTTTGTTTTCAGCTAAAGCTACTCGACCTTTTTTGTTTTTCCTGCCTCACTTGAATTAACATTATTTTTGCATGTGGTGTTTTTGACTGTCCTTCTCACACTAGTCGATTTCTAGGGACTGCAGGATAAGGGCATCAATATAACGGCTGATACCGTCATCAAACTCAAAGTGAGTTTATTATAAAAAATATTCACGCAAACACCAAGTATTTGTATATACTTATTATCAGAGATGTGATTCATTTGAAATACTTGCATTTGAATACTCTTTTGAGAAAAACATTTTGTATTTTATTTAAAATACTTTTCCAAACGTATTTTCTATTTGCAAAATGCAAAATACGTTTTTGCCGTTAAAAGTTTTGCTAGTATCACCGATCATTATATAAAATGATAAATGAAAGTTGCTCACTGGACATTAAAGGTATTAGAAGCTTAAAAAGGAAACAAAGAGACATTCCTGGAATGCCTTCTAATTCCTTGACCGAAGAGAGCCCAAAAAATTCGAAATTCCTTGGAAATGGATAATCTAAAATGTTGGATCGATATTGTTTACCGGGTTCAATGTCATGGTTCATGACATTTTGAAGTTCCAAATTGATATCAGCATCTGTCAAATCACCACTTATCGTACCTTTAGCAAGGAACTACGCAATTACGACAAAACAGCCCCCAAAAAAATAACGAATTGATATACGTCAGCTGTGTAAAACTGGAAACTACAAATGTGATGTGCTGATAAATGCGTATAATCCAAAATTCTTAGAAAATGATTGGAATAACTTTTTATTAGATAAACCCAAAGCTAAAGAAACTATGGATTCCATTTCTTTCTCTTATTGCAATGTGTAAAAAATCAGAAACATAATGGGGTTGTAAATATTTTGATATAAAATTATTGATGTTGATTTTACATTAATAGAATTATTTGCAACCCTATTTTGGCTCTGATCTTTCACGCTCAACAAACTGTTTTCCTTTTAAAACAAAGGCAAATAAGAAAGCATACAAAAGAATTATTTGTTGCTGAACTGAAGAAATTATAACAATATACGTATTTTGCATTTAGCGTTTCAAATACAGAAGGGAAATTATTTTGTATTTTACATTTGAAATAACAAATCAAAAAAAGTATTTGCATTTTGCATTTATATACTTTTAAAAAACCATTTTGAACATCTCTAGTTATGATGAATGTAAGCCGCAGACGATCGATATTGGTGGTACTATTGATGTACCCGAATATCGACAACTGCGGGACATAAATCAAATGGGAAGTTTCCGGAAATAATCAAAAAGAAATAATCTAATAGAAGATAGTCGATAAAAAACAGTTAATATGAATAGTGCACCAAAGAAACAAGTAAACAATGTATTTTGAGCCGATTTAAATAACCGATTACCACATGTAACAACCTCCTTAAAACCTAGTATAAATGGGACGATTTTGAAACTCTATTGGCGAATGACCCTTAAGATATGCGACGGTCGTTTTTTACAAAGATATGTAGATTATTACTAGATGAGACAAAAAAAAAGCTCATCTAAAGACTACTTAAGAGGCCCAAATAATACATAAATAACTGTTGGATTTTATTGTAGCAATAACTGCTTTTAAAGATGCGGCACTATGTTCATTACGCTTATCCAATTTAGTATACCCAACATAAACTTCGAATCGATAACGTAGATAATGGGGAACTGCATTTTTGTTTACTCTACTAACAAGTAAAATTCACGATGGGAATTAAGTTGAAGACAAACAATTTCCTTAANATCAGTTTCTTATTTAATTCTTAGGAGATTTCTTTTGTATCCCAAGTAAATCTGAATTTTTCGATTTTGAAACACAACAAACGTTGTAACTATTGTATTTCATAAAAAGTACGTGTGTTAGGGAGAACCTGGAGAACCTGGACCACCGGGTCCCCCGGGTCCGCCTGGCCTCGATGGTCCTCCAGGAAAAGAAGGTAGTCAGGGAATACCAGGCGAGCCAGGTCCAGCGGGAGAAAGAGGAGATGCAGGACCCATGGGGCCTATGGGTCCACCCGGAATTGATGGAATGATTGGACCAAAGGTAGGTGACAACAATGAACACGTTTCTTTCTTTTAAATAAACATCAAGCTTTGATTTTATTGTATTCACAGTCTGAATGTCATTTAAAATCATCTTCAAATCAAGAGTATAATTACAATAAAAGCTCATTAAGTTAACAGTTCTTTGTTATTCATGTTTTCCATTCATTATCATGTCATAATCATCCCATTTACTCATTCGTATGAAATTAAGGGTGAGAGAGGAGAAAGAGGGATAAAAGGAGCATTTGGACCCCCAGGATATCCAGGACTACCAGGACATATGGGTCTACCTGTGAGATTTTAATACTTTGGCATTTTATTATTACAACTCCACTTTGATTTCCTAAATTACTCCAAGCGGATGAGTTTTACTTACTAAGTTACATTAAATTTTTTTTCTCAGAATTTATCGTATAAATTATTTCAGTTTGTAAATAATGAATAAAGCCGAATTGAATTTATCGATTCCGTATTACAAAAGGGAAAAAGTAACTAATTGTTACGTTTTCCCGGTAATTAGTTTTGAACTACAAAATCAATGGAGCGTTCATAAAAGCTTGGGTTTCGCTTGATATTTACCATAATAAACCTTTCTGAAGCTTCAATAAACGTGTTATTTGTGACAGGGCTAATCCAATTTATCTTTATTGACAAATGTTAATTTAAACTATTTAATTGAAAATGTCGCAAAGCGATAAATACACTTTGAGCCAAAAATAAATGAAGCTCTTTAAAAATTTCTAACTGTTTATGCTCCATTGTCAGTAAATAAAAGAAGGAACTCAAATAAGTGGAGTAAAATTTTAATCAGATGAAATTATTTTACATCATTGATAAAAAATTGATAGGGCATTCCCGGTAAAAATGGAACCAAAGGTGACACAGGCATGCAAGGTCCAAAAGTAAGTTAAGAGAAAACCCAAAAATTCAAGGTGGCGGAGAATATTTGTAGAATTCATTGATGGTGGAGGTCTCATTGACGTCATTGTGCTTTAACCATTCATTGAACTCACATCTTCCATATTAAGAGTTGTATTATTTACTTAAAATATATAGATTCTATCAGTATGTATAATAAATTAAAACTAAAAAAATCTTCAGCAAAATTAGTCCCCTTTTTACTAACCACACTAGCTATAAAATAGTATAGATCCTTACGAAGGATTTTGTCGTTGTTTTAAGGGCGATAAGGGCGAAAAAGGCGAACGAGGATTGACGACTACTCTAAAGGGTGACCAATTTCCAACTGGTATCATTGAGGGACCACCTGGACCTCCAGGTCCACCAGGTGAGAAATCTACAATACATTTAGAATAATTTGACAACAAAAAGTAACAAGGAAAAAAAAGATTCAATTTTTGAATAATATTTTAAGTTTTCGGCCAGAAATTTATCGAAACTTCCAGATGAGGATCGCGATTTCGATCTTATTAAATCCTAGGGGTGCGCCATAGGCAGTCTCGGAAATTTACTTACCAAACCGAAGAAACTCCCAAAGAGCGAGTGCATGTAAAATCCAAATAAAAACAGTGTATTGCCATCTAGTGGATATTTGCTGCTACTCAAGTGTTAGACATGTTGGGTCGCCGAATCAGTAAGAAAAGTTGAAATACTTTGTCTAACACTAAACACTTGAAATATTTCAACTTCAGTAGCAGCATATAACCACCAGATGGCAATATAAGTATTTATCAAAATATTTTTTTGAATTGAGTACGTAAACCAGATATGATGTTTAAAATATTCGTTATATGATATTAAAAGGTGAAAAAGGAGAAGCTGGGCCCATGGGACCTGTTGGACCACCTGGTGAAAAGGGTGCCAGAGGACGGAGAGGCAAACGGGTAATGTTTTACAAAAAATCGTGATAAGCACTGTCACGAAATTTCCTACTTTAAACTTCTTTAATTTCGTAACAGTGCCATTCTAACCAAACCACAACTCATAGCATCGCTTTATGCTAAAATACATAGTTGGGTGATGTCTTCTAGAAGGGCTTCGATCTGTCTAAGAGCTTTTGACTTTTAACTAAAAAATTTAACACTTACCCCACAAAACAAGAAACTAAAGAACTGGAGGTTTTTAATACAATAATTTCAAATGAAAATTAAAATTCTTGAATTGTATATTATGTAAATAATTATTTTTGCTTTATTGACACAGCCATAGTTCTTTAGTAAATAAATCTTTGCTATACTAATACTAATACACGGTGTTCCTACAAATAAATATGAATTCCTTCCGCCATTTTATCATATTTACATCTACGTACATATTGATTCCATTTAGTAGATCAACGTAGTGTGTAATTAGTCGTTTAAACCAAACATATTTCCATAATTTTATCAAACAAACGAGTAATCAAACCGTTTTCAGAATAATATGTGTACAATGGTCAAAGTATAAAGTATTTTTGTATTTACGCTCATGGTCGATTTGTACACAATTATGTACCTCCCACAATCGTATCCCATAAATTGTCCTGAACATTTGCATGCTTTTTTATTGCTCTTGTATGCTTCTTTTGGGCATGAATTATTGCACTTTTTTTTACTATTATTTTTACTACACAAAATGTACTTACCAAAACTTTTTGAGTTCTTTCCCTTTCTGTTTAGTCAATGTACGTAAGCCAAACTATTCAGTCAATTGAAACAGATTTTAAAGAACGCAAAAAGTTAATTATATCTTATTTTATCTTTTAATGTTTAATAATTGAACCACTTATTAATTTCCTTATTTGTAGGTATTGGTTTAATAAATCTTTGGTTTCTGTTCGTAATCAATCTTTTTTTATACTTCAGATTTTGGTCTTACTTTGCAGTTAACAACATCACTGTAGTTTATTTCACTTCACAGCACTAATATCTGTTTATTTTCGATTAACAAAACATGTCGTGTGCAACTTAATTTACAATGTTAAGTAAGTATTTTGTTCTTTTTTTTTTTTCGTAGATATCTCTTCATTTTGCCATTGTAGATAATACTGTAATTATTATTTTTATGAATATATATAGGTAAAATTATTTACATTAAATAATGGTTAAAAAGTCAGGAAAAAATTGGTATTTAATTAATCAATCAAATCATTTTAATTTTATCACTTTTCAAGTTCATTGACAATCTTGATTTACCTATCTGAATCAACAAAAATGTAAACATTTATGAAAATAATATAAATTATTGGGGCCTGGGTATGGCTTATCCAAATCATCATCCGACAGACATATCATGAGAGTGGTTTGGTTTAGGGTCTGAATGCTGAGGAATTGTCTCGCGGTCCTCCAGGCTTCCCTGGTCCTAAAGGTGATTCAGGAGTTCCGGGGACCAAAGGTGAAAAGGGAGATCGAGGAATTGATGGTCTCCAAGGTAAATTCATTTTCGGCGAAAGAACCTAGAAGTTGTTTCGATACCAAATTTTTAACCTTTAACATTTTGGTCTGTCGCATTAATAACTTATTGCCAAAATTCTAAAAATTATTGCTCCATGTAGGTCCAAAAGGTGATAAAGGAGAATTTGGTCCCGTTGGATTACAAGGAATAGCAGGAGAACCAGGTTTGCAGGGACCACCTGGATTACCAGTAAGATTTGTTTTCTAAAGAGATCGAGTATTCGTTTCACAAAATCGTGATTTTTTCGTTTAGGGATTGTATGGACCTAAAGGGGAGAAAGGAGAATACGGAGACATCGGTCCTCCAGGTCTGATGGGACCCCCAGGACTTCCAGGGCCTCCAGGTTATCCTGGAATGAAGGGTGAGAAGGGGGAAAAGGGAGAATCGGTAAGTTTATTTTATAAACGAATTGCTGAAATTATTCCGAATGGCTTGAGCATGTTCCAATACTACCTTTAGTTGAAAAATTACAATCGATTGCTGTTTGCCTATTGGCCATAGGGACGCATGTTTTTCATTACCTCAATATTTTAAAAGATTGTCAAAAAATTTGAAAATCGTCTATATTTTCGAAATTCATTTAGAGCTAGCACGAACGAATGTAGAAGTTAGTACACTTAGGTACGATTCTTATTGATCACGTTGATCTAATTGCTTTCTTTTTTCCGGATTGCTGCTTGGGCCACAGAAATACAAGAAGCTAAGAAGGCGACAGGTAAGAATCAAATCTTCGCTTGCTTAAACTGCAAGGTTTGGCCACTTTTCTGCAAAATAAATAAACCAAGAACAAAAACTAAAAACAACTTAAACTTCTTTACTTTTGATTCCTTTTCCATACTGTTCCAGGGCGACGGTACTGGTGAGATCACGGCTGGCGGAGAAGTGGTAAGTTAAGACAATATTCTACTAGAGGAATTCGCTTTATTTTGTGTATTGTAGATGGTTATGGGACCGCCAGGACCTCCTGGAATTCCAGGACTACCTGGACTACAAGGACCTCCAGGTATTAAAGGAGAAAAGGGAGTTGATGGAATGAAAGGCGAACCTGTAAGTAAATCCATTCTAGTATTGAGTCTTGATTTTGATCGATTTACTTTAGGGTGAAAAGGGTGCCAAAGGAGATCCTGGGCCGATGGGGTTACCTGTGAGTATAAATATTTTTCTACGATTTCGTTCATTTTTAGTTATAAATGATATTAGAAATTGCTAGTACAGAACTCTCTAAAACAGTTCAGAATAAGTAAATCACCAAGATGTTATTGTTGAGTATTAAACGAAACATAACTACATGTTCATGTACTCTATTTTATTTCATGTTTTCAAGTTAATATGCTAGTCTAATCAGACCATTAATTGATTCGATTTGTTGAGTCCTTTGTGAGAGAAGCATGTTTATTAAATTTTACAGGGTCCCATGGGAATAAGAGGGGAAACTGGGCGACCAGGTGACCACGGGAAAGTAGGGCCCACGGTAAGGAAACCGTTCTATAACTAGAAGTTTAACGGTGTTATTTATGACTTAAGTGACTTAACCAATTAACGATATTTCGACCTGTCTGTGTTCTTAGTATTTTTTACGCCGTTTACATATTATACATACATGCATAAAGTACGATAAATTTGTATTATCGTGTCAGTGTTAATTTATATATATATAATATAATAATAACAATAGTATAAATGTGTACGAAGAACGAGCCATGTTGTATAGAGTTCAACCTGACGTAAAGAAAAGAACTACAAAACGACGACGAATATTATTACTTAAACCGTTAATAGATTTGTTATTTATTTTTGTATTTGTATCTATTATTAACTAATTATTTATCGAAAGATATTGTACATACATAAAACGAGTACATACCGCCTTATATACTGGTACTACTGTAATGCGTGCGTACGTTGTAGTTTTTTGAGCAAAAACTTGCCCACTAATCGTCCATTAGAATTCGTTTTTACCTAATTTAGTACTTAATAATACAGGTATATATATATANATATGCAATAAACAATTTAGCATTAAAAGCAGAAATTTAAATACATTGTACACTACTATAATAATATTATTAATACTACTCGAGAAGGGGCAATGAAGCAATTTGATTAATAGCAAAAATCGATAACATCGATGGATAATCATTTTTTCTTTTACCGTTTCGATGAACACTTTGGAGTACATTAAAAATTGCAGTTGTAAAAACAGTAAGGTGAAAAATGAAAAATGTTTAGCGCTGATGTTTGAAAACACTGACGATAGAGTTTCACACTGTTTTTCATCGCTACAAAAATTTATTGGTTTATCAAATGAAATAAAAGTTGCTAAAGAGTATCAAAAACTTGAATGGTTCCTTTTTTTTTACTTTGTCATTGATAATCTTCTTGTGAAAGTTATTAGAATAAGCGTGAATAAAGGTAGAATGTTTCACAAAAGTTTTATCATCCACACTTTTTTTTAAACATTACATAGCATTTTTCTTTATTTATTTTTTTTATTAACATGGCTTTGTTGCCACAGTAAGGGTTTCTGCTCAAAACTTAACTTCTATTTTTTTGTTTTAAGTGTCCAATTCAACCCCTAAGTTCCCTTTTCAAAAATACATAAGAATAAAAGCCAAGAAATTAATATTTTCTAAATTGATCCCACGTCACATATTTATATCAAAAATTATTTTCGAAAAATCGTAAATTCAGTTCTAAGCCTTGAAAAGGTGTATTGGTATATTTAGGAGAATTTAAAAAAATCGGTTGTATTTGTACCACTTATACCTATAGATAGTTTTATACAATTTTATAATGATTATATTTTTTATTGTTTAATTTAGTTGGAACAGTTTTTTTTTTGTTATTTTTGAAACTGCTTTTAGGCTCCTTCACTAGTTCGATGTAAAAATAGATCAACTGTAATAACTTCTAGTTGAAAAATGCAGTGTTTGTAAAATAGACTTATTACCTTTAAGCGTTCTGTAGCATATAAGAATTGAACCGAATATGACTGATGGTTAGATAGCTTAAACTAGGGTTTGTAAGGCCATAAAGTAACAAGAAAAAAAAAAATGAAAACTTGTAAAATATTAGTCTGTTTATTGAATAAGAAAAAGACATGTAAAGAAATAAATGTGTCGTGCATGTAATAGGTGTGTTATGAAGCTTGCTTTGTTCTGAAACAGAAAAAAAAAGAAACCAAAGTCGAGAAACACCTGAAAATAACCCCCGAAAATTCCCGTCCTGTTCTTACCAAAATTTCTTTTCCGTGATAAATTTTCTGCAGATGCATGAGCCAGATCATTTGCTAGTTAAATTGACGCATTGCCAGTCAGCACTTCATCCGCATTAGAAGCAGCCATTTAATTGTCTTCAGATGTTTTATCCTTCTTTCATTGTTTTTCTTCACAGGGCCCACCTGGACTTGACGGAATGAAAGTAAGTCACCATCTTCTAAACTATACTATAGATCAGTACTTTCTTTCATTTATTTTTTTAATTTTTTATTTACTGTTTGATAAAACGGCACTTCTGGCACCTTTGTTACCATTTCTACACGCTGTTTGGATAACTAATTGGAAAATTATTTTCATAGATAGATTACCGTTATTTATAAATAAGAATTTGATATTTATAAAAATAAAGTACGCTGTGTAAAACTGGAAACTACAAATGTGATGTGCTGATAAATGCGTATAATCCAAAATTCTTAGAAAACGATTCGAAAAACTTCACTTATTAGATGAACCCAAAGCTAAAGAAACTATGGATTCCATTTCTTTTTCTTAGCACAATGTGTAAAAAATCAGGAATAGAATGGGGTTGTAAATATTTTGATATAAAACGATTGATGTTGATTTTACATCAATAAAATTATTTGCAACCCTATTTTGGCTCTGATCTTTTACGCTAAACAAACTATTTTGGCATCAGNTTTGTTAAATGTTGGTACTTATACATATATAATAGTCGTAATTAAATCTTTAAAAGTCCTTTTCTACTTATGAACTATTACATCCCACTAAGGGTTTAAATTAAGACAAAATTCATTAGTGGGTATAGTAATCTACTTGACCCAACGGTTACACATTAATGAAAATGGCTATCTACTTACATTATATTTGCCGCACTAAAACTTCGCATCGGCAGCCATTAGTGAATACCTACTAACATTCTGTTTAGAATAGGGCCAATTTTACCATTCCTTAGTGAATATAAAACTCGTTTTACAATATAGAAACAAGCAGACTGTGGTAAATTAATAAATAAATAAAATAGGAGACTCACCCCAATTACCACTAACACAATTTTAGTGAGCGATCTCGTGTTGATAATGCCCACGTTTGAAGTGGGCGAAATACGTGTCCGTTCAATGAAATTGTGTTAATGGTAATTGGGGTGAGTTTACTATTTTATTTATTCATTTTACAATGTTATACATTCATTAAATAAAGTGACAAAATATATTCTGTTCACTAAAGGCAATACTGATAATTATCAAGGTGGAAAATACTATTTCCAACAATTTTTTGAGACCAATTTATTTCTAATCTTTTAGGGAGCCCAAGGTGAACCAGGTACCAAAGGAGAACGTGGGGATCCTGGATTACCTGTAAGTTTCTACAGTTAGTTAATATTATTATGTTTGTTCAGAAATTGTTGAAAAAAACGCAACGAATAAAATTTTTCAAATGATTCAACCACATGTGCTTTCTCCCCTTAACTCCCTGTTTTATTTTAGGGAACCGATGGAATCCCAGGCCAAGAGGTATAACTGGCACATTAACTTCACAATTTCTTGATAACGTGAAGTATAATTTTAATCCAATATAATTGTCATCTTCACAAACAATCAATAGTTTAACATCATCTTATCCAACCTTTTTTAGGGTCCAAAGGGAGATAAAGGACTAAAAGGGGAACCGGTAAGAAATAAATAAGTAGATTTGATCGTAATACGTATTTCGTTAACAAAACAAAAAAGAATAAAAATGATCAGTCAGTATTGCTGTTAAGTTGAACATTATTGTTTTGTCACTAACTTGGATCTACTGTTTTTGTAATTCTCACAATTGCTAGGGTCCAACAGGAAGACGAGGAAGGAAAGGTGATAAAGGAGATAAAGGTGACCAAGGTGTTCCTGGATTAGATGCTCCATGTCCAATTGGACAAGATGGTCTCCCATTAAATGGATGTGGAAGCTATAGATCTACTGTGGTAAATACTTACAGTTAATTATTGTTTTATTAAAATGTTAATTTGCAAATGACTTTTAACAAGAAACGTATTAACGAAATCTTTCCTCCTCTTATTACTAACTTATGAGATGCTTTTTAAAAGTTGTTTTCTTTTCCCCAATAACACCCTGAATTTGAATTAGGTCCCAGTAGTACCAGTACAAACTCCTTTACCCCCAACTAACTCAGAATTGGAAGAAGATTACCAGGTTGAAGAAGATCCTGAAGAAGATTATGATGATACTGAAGATGGGTATGATTACTCTGAGCAGACGAATTCTGCCGTTCCAATATCTCCAGAAGGCATATAACATTTAATCTTTTTGGTGGTGGTTCTAGTACATAAACTCGCCTTCACTAACTAAGAAATGGTAGGCTTTTTTACCAATTTTTAATCCCTTAAAATGCTATAAACTAATGTTTTTCAATGAAATTAATTTCTTGTGAATTTAATTGTTTTAAGGAATAGAATAAGACTTTCTAGATTCATATTTCATATACGTTTCTGAATATTTAAATGTTTAGTTATTACATTGGCTCCTTATTTAAATAGGGATTTCAGTTTGAAACTTTTATAGGAACAACCGGAATATCCTCCACTTCCTTAGTGTTCAATACTTCTTAAGTACAGGGAGAACTTCTATAAAGTGAAGTGATACCGACAAACTGTTAAAATTAAATTATTGTAAAGCATAATAATAATAGTCGAACTTAAAACATAAATGCAGACTCAGGTTTAAAATTTAAACGTGCTACAAAAATTGTTCTGAAAAACAGACCATAGTTATTGTTGTTGACGTTACGTAAACGAGTTCATTAATATGTAAAGTATTACGTACCAAACAAAAAATGTTTGTATGTATATAATTCGTAAAGTATTTAAAAGTAATGTTTGCCATAAAGTATGATAAAGTTACAAATCTCTATTCTTTTTTTGAAAACAAGAACGGAAAACATCTCCCTAGAATACTCTTAAGATCCTTAACTATTAAAACTAATTTTATGGCAAACATTTTCTTATAAAAGTTCTTTCTATTTCATTGTGGTGTATACTCCTTCACAGTTTTGTTTGAATGAAATTTATTATTTTCTTAACAATCTCATGCTAAAATGGTTTACATATTAATACTAATTAAATAAAATTTTGGCTGTTATAATGTTTAAAGTGAAATTGAATTTATTTCTATATCGGTTTTCATATGACTCACACCTTTATGCTGTTGATTATTTTATATACAAAATAAAAAAACAAATTCTTGAGATAGGAAGAACCTTTATCCTTACAGGATAAATAGGTATTATAAAAAAAATTGTTGTTTTTTATAAAGGATTTTTTTTTATTAATCTATACTGTATAAAATGTACTTTCAAACGACAAATAAACATCCATACTGTTTTACTTCCATTGCCAATAAGATCAAAGTTTTCCTTAAGCCTAAGCCTTGCAGTAATTGATTGAGGGAAGCCTCATGGATCAATTGTCAATTGTTTCTTTCGACGAATGATTTTTATTGAAAATAGCAGGTACATTAATAAAGAATATGCCATTTAAAAGAATGTATGGTTAATTTACTGATTTTAATAAAGGATGCAAATGTAAATAAAATATTTTGATTTATTTATTAATAATTATTATTTTGACTAGTTAGAAACCATAAAATTAGAGAAAAGGCGAAAGCTAATTTCCTTAAACATGTGTCATAATATAGATAGGTAATAATTTTTGTTTTTGAAGTACTTGAATTAGTTTTGATTTAAACGTAGATATTTTTATTTTTTCATATTTATATTCTGTAGTTCCCTTTTTATCTGTGTCACGTCTATAACTATGTTCACAACATACTATATCTCTGAACCCATCTATGGAATAATTTGGTTCATGTTTGGTTATTTCTATGTTTCATTTGGAGATTTGGATTTTGTTTATTGTGTCTATGGTGTATTGTTTTCATGTGTTCAAAATTTTGGTTTAGGCTTAGTGTTTAGGCATGTATAGAAGGCTATTTTGTTTTTCTTGTTGGATTTATTTAATTTAGTGCTGTTAATTTGTTTTCCTCACCCCCTTTGTAATGCAAGTAAGTAGGTTAGTTAGACGTCTGTCGAAGATACATGTACATTTTATATATTTATAAGTCTATGCACACGTTTACTTGTAATAAATACCTGTGTGACCTTCAGCATTCCTAGTTTTTTAGCATTTTGTAACATTCTCTACTGTAAAAACTAATCTGTTTATATTTTACCATTGTTACATGTAACAAAGCATTTTGTAAGGACACTACTAAGACTTGGACACCGCATGTCAACTGGCAGTGGTCATAGGCCTGCATAGCAGTCCCCTTTCACCTGAGGATGTAGCAGTATTTGAAAGAAACGTGAAAGTGCCTTCTCTTCATACTTGAAACAAGTAACATGTATCTTTCGCTAAAGGAAGGATTTGCATGATAGAAATGCAATTCCTTGAATGCATTAGGAAGTAACACAATCAGAAAGGTAAGAGAAAAAAGTCAGTTAGATATTGATTTAAGGCAAAATGATCTATTGGTTTAAATATGTACAGAGGTATAAATTGTTTTACAATTTTATGCATTGCAACTGCAACCGAGGTATTGCAATAATACATTATAGAGCATTAAAATTTATTATAACAAACCAATAAATAATAATTGAAAAATGTATAGAAAACACGAGAACGTGAATTTTATGGTTTGTTTATTTCATGAACACAAAAGGATGGCAGACTAGTTAATAACATTTAAGACTCAGTTGTACGAGAACTTATTCTGATTCTGATTTTCATTTTGAGTTCTAGTCTCCACAAGACTGGACAAATAACTAGAATAAAGAGATGTGTAGGAGTTATTTGTAATTACTTTTAATCGTTAAAAAATTAGCAATATGTAGAGTTAACAAATTAACAGCTTTAAATAAAGCGATTTTAACATACAAAACTAATGTTCTTGAACTAGATAATTAGAAATTATAAATTTCTTAAACAAAATATTGGTTTTGTATTCAGTTAGTTTTATTATGAATTTATGTACGTTATTCGCTTTCGAACACTTAAGAGTATTTAGAGTTGCCTAACCACATATTCGGTTTCTCTGAATTAATTTTTGTATTTTATGTGATTCTGTCCATCAGAGGTGATCTTTCATTTGTTCGACAGGTCTGGATTAAAAATTTTCGTAGGATTGCTACTAAATGGAATTAATATTTTTGAAGAAGGTTTAAATTAATTTTCCAATTTTGAATTATAACCTTTAGAGGCATTCACCTTGAATGGATTCCAGAAAAGATAAATAATAACTACAAATATCCTGTATTCGTAATCAATCTTTTAAACTTACTTTCAATTAAAAATAGTATGTGATTGTGAATGACCTAAAATTAACTTCTTTTGTATGGTTACTCTCTAGCTCCTTTTTTGAATCTAGAACTTTGAAATTTGTAATAGTAACTTTTGGAGGTTTTTAATTCGCTCAGTTTTGAAAATTCAGTTGTTATTTTTTTAATATTTATTTTCAGTTAAATACTCAACAAAGATAAAGTCTTATTTGCATAATATTTTTAAATAAGTTTGGAAACGTAAAGTTAACCCAATGAAAATTATTAATGAAATTCTTTTTGAGTTTAATGGTAGGAATATTTTGCAGAGTCCTTACCTGTTGTGTGAGTTTTTATCGTTCATTATTCCTCATACAAACTTGTTGTCTTTACGTTGACGGTCTTTTAATCGAAGGAGTAGTAAGTCTGTTTTCTTAGAAGAGCGGGGTAAAGGGGCAACTGTGGTTTGAACTGCTTTTTTACTTACATACGTCATATGTTTGTCTTTGTGTTGTTATCTATCTCTTAAACTATTTTGCTTGGCAAGTTAACGTATTCACAATGTAAAATGATATTTTAAATGCTAGCATATTACAAGATAAATAAAGTAAAAATATAGAAATAGGAATTGAACTGAGCGCTTTCATTTAAAAAATGCAAGGAGAAAAATAGAAAAAAGAAATTTATTGCCATTACCAAATAATTTATTTTTTACAGTCATTAAGTAATTTCTTCCATAAAAAATTATTAAGACGAAGAAGCGGAACATTACATATTAGGCTTGACGTAGAATTAGTGCGTTCGTACCTAATGTGTAAACTAATATTATTTTTTACTGGTAACACTATTTATCACCTATTTGCATTAATATAATTAATAAACTTTATTAAACAACAAACCACAATTTACCGAGTAATGTTTTAATTACTTCCCTATAATACTCTCCACAACCCCAAATCTTTGGAGGGTGGGGAGTAGTCTTTAAAAATTGCATTTGGGGATTGCTTAAAAGCACTGCTGTTCGAAACCGATTTTGCGTTCTAATTACTGGTATTTATCTAAAACACCATCCCTCAACCCCAATCAACTTGGGGTTGTGGGAAGTGTTAAAGGGAAGTAATTACAAGTTTTCCTCAGTGGATTGTAGTGTGTGATGTGTTGTCCATATATTTTTAAATAAAGTTTACAATTATATAATTTTCGCTAAAATATTTTTTCCCTGCTCACTAGACTTCCCTTTGACACCTCCGAAAACGTTAAATTGGTAACGGGTGGGGGATGTTTTTTTTTTAAATAATTGTCTTTTCGCGAAAAGTTCCTAATACACATTTTCAAAATTAATTAATCTTAGAAATCGAGTTACAAAATTTTGTTTTGCAAATCCGTAGAAAAAGCAATCTTTCAAGCTTTCATCCTTTTAGGGATCTAATTTTGAAAATTTCTTATT
The DNA here is from genome assembly GCF_000699045.2 of Agrilus planipennis. Classification (NCBI taxonomy): domain Eukaryota; kingdom Metazoa; phylum Arthropoda; class Insecta; order Coleoptera; family Buprestidae; genus Agrilus; species Agrilus planipennis. Next base: position 1,060,631 of record NW_020438942.1, read on the forward strand.
GCACTTTTATGTTGTATAAGGAACATGTTTGTAAAAATTTATGTTTCATCACAATCAGCTATAAAATCAGCTAAACGACTATTAATTGTATGTGAAAGATATGCCTATTATAAGTGATCTTATTTTAAATTGGATATTTAGTTGTTCATTTTTATTTGCTTATTGTAATTTCAAAAGAGCGAATTATGTCTCGCCCTTAAATAATTTATATTCTGTAACATAATTGAAGCTAGAAAAAAAAAGCCATAATCTTGTTTATCTCTAATGTTCTTTTCTCTCAGTTTTCACCGTCTCTCTCGCTCTTGTATTTAGTTATATTTCTGGAGTTGTGATCAGGCGATGAAGCAATAACGTACATGTTTTCAATTGGTTAAATTACGAAATATTTGCCGGGAACCGTCGCAGAAATGTAATATGATGCTTCTGCGTACCGTTTCTGCGTCATTACCGCTTCAGGCATTAGCATTCGCAAATCCTTGCAAGCCTGATAGCAGTGTTCAGTGCATGAGTGTATCTCGTTTTTGCTGTCCGTTGGTCTATGCTGTCTATAAAGGGAGACGACGCCTGAAGGTATTTAGCCCTAATCGTTATTCAATTTTCATTTGATTGTGTGGAATATGTTCCTATTTCGTGATTGATTGGTTTCGATTACCGTTGCTTTGATCTTTTTTGACGTGATGTATTCATGCTTCAACGTGGTAGTCCATCTTGGCATCTTCTCTGTCTGTTCATCTACTGTGAATTTTTATAAGTTTTTACTTTATTTGAGGTGGAATAATAAGGGTTTTGTTATAATTTTTGAATTTTCAAAACAGGTTTAGGCGATGATTGTAGATTTTTCATATCGATGTGACCACGCCTCGAAAAATTACCTTCGTCTTTTATAGCCAAAATATGTAAAATATTTCTCAAAAATATTACTCTACCTTCAAAAGTTCTAAATATCTGTTAGAAAAATTTTCATTTTTGCCTCATTATTCTACAGTTTGGATTTTAACTTTTTTTTTTATATAATATAGGCTTGCTGTGATAACAACCTAGGATTGGATGGACAAACTATTTTATTTCCAAAAATGCCTCTAAGGAGCTGATTGAAAAATTCATTGGACATAAAATGTTAACAGTGGTAATTATCATTAATAATAAAATAACAAAACCTAATGAACATATAAGTAATATTAAATTGTTTCAACAGGTTTCCATTAAAACATAAAGATGAACATGAGGAGGTAAATCAAGAAGACAAACAAGTAAGAAGGATTCGAAACCTGGAGATGTGAAGCCCCGTTAATGGTTTTTAGGAAAAACATGCAGTCCAATTCACACTGGTGTACATAAGTTTGCGCAAATGACGTTTATTTCTTCTGCTCTGTGGCTCATTTCACCATCGATGGTATTGGTATTTCTTTCAAAAGTATCTGTTGTTAGAGGCAGTTCTCTGCTGTCAACGATTACGAATAAAACTCGAGCACCTTCGGTATTCGTCGAGGTAAGCAATGGTTTTACTGTACTTTTATTTTCGTAGTAATTTGTTATCTCTGGCATCTATGGTTTTCTTTCTGACAGTTATCTATTATCCACAGCAACGTAGCCGTGCATCTATGATATTTGGTATTTCTTTTAACAATTATCTATTGTCCACGTCATAAATTGGAGTTGTATGCGTCTATGATTAGCTCGCAACATTTATCTATGCTATGATGTAGATTGACACTTGATGCATGGTTTGTTATATTTCATATCTTGTTTATGTGAGAGTGTGTAATTAATTGGTACTTTCTTTTAGGTGTTTAATGCCTTCCGTAATTAATAGTGTAATTAATACGTTTTTTTGTTCATTTCTGCAGATTGTTCAACAAATGCAAAAGAAATAAAGTTCAGTTTGGTCCAACTGAAACAACCAATGTCTACTTGGGCAGCATCTTTCCTGGATTGTATTCATGATTAGCTGTTTACATCTTTGCCTTGCAACATTATGAAGTTAATTTTCAACTGATGTGTGAGAGCAACTGGAGATTAATTTGAATTCCATGGAAACAACAAATTTTCTGCGATGGTATCTCTGCCGGATTTGTTTTGCTTTTTACACCTTCAAAGTTTGGAACGTTACAGTCTACAGTTAATTAAGGTGAGAATACTTGATACATTTAATTTTAATTGCTCTTTATTAATCTGTTACCACCGTATCTGTTTCAGATCGACGCTGAAGAAGACAAAGAAGACCCCGTAGTTAAAATAGTTCTTTTATCTTGCATGCTCTATCTGATAGAAATAATTCTTTTAGTCCAAATTCAAATTCATTTTTATTTTGCAGTTGTTTGTAGTTAATTTTAATTAGTTTTTATTTTGCATGCTTATTTTTGTTCATTTTATTTGAAGTAATTGTTGATTGTAGATGTTTTTATTTTTATTTTTGTATGTAATAGTCGTGTAGTAGTAGAAATAACACGTTTAGTAGTTGTAGTATAGTCTAACCTTGCTTACCTCTTCGCTTAGCTTACTGCATATTCTTCCTAATTTGCTTTGCATTTACCCTACGAGTTCTACATGATTCAACGTTTCGTTATCGTGTGTGTTTCTTCTCACCCTTGTGGAATTAGGGAGGGCCTCCCCGAACGACTTCCCTTGGGCTTAGCTATTTAGTTGATCTTAAAAGTGTCTTATACACTTTTCGCGAGTCTACTCTAGCGTTACTTCCTTTCAGACAGGGTACAGTGGGTTATCTGGAATAGGAGCAATAGGCGACTGCCCAGCTTGCCTTGGCGAAATCTGTCCGATCTTCTCTACCAAATCTATTAGTATTTGCCGTTAGTCCTTGTAATTGCACTATTCGCTTTCAGGTAACCGAAGAAGACTGAAGACATCGTATTGTTTGCTTTTTATTGTATTTTCTTTGAAATTTCATGTGTTTTCTTGTCTTTCTCTTACAGGTATTTTGTTTTTTACTACATAAACTGTTATATCTTTATAATCATAACTTAGGTAGAAATTTAAAATGTTTCTAAATTAATTTTTTGGTATAATTGTTAAATTAAATGAATTATTTGTTTACGCTTTCAAAATTTATGTTCGTTTGGGTGGATAGGGTGGCTATAAGGGGAGATGCGGAGGCCACAGAAGGTTAGGGAGGCTTTTTTCTCCCTAATCTTGCATTTAAATAATAGTGGTATGACAGTTTATGCATAGTAATTGTATTTTCTTTGAAATTTTATTGATTTTCTTGTCTCTCTTACAGGTATTTTATTTTTAACTTTTATAAGTCGTTGGAATGTATTATATCTCAGATATTTTGTTTATATTGATGTATTGTTGTTATTTGAAATAAATTTGTACTTTGTTATAATAAATGTAAATTAGTTTTTGTAAATAATAAATGTATTTTCATTGTATTATCATTATTTTGGTATTTAAATAAATAAATAAGTACAGTATGCGTTTTCAATTTTATATCCTTTGGTTTGAACAACAATAAAGAATGAAATAGCATAAATACTATAAAAAGAAATGGGATTGTGTCAATTTTTGAAAATTACTGGAGCCATCATATGCTCAGGAATTGAAAAATTTGAGAGAATGCTAAAGTTAATCCCGCGCTAAAAATTGGAACTCTGAAAAAGATCCAATCCAACTTATGCTCTCCTAATACAAATGTTGAAATTTATTAAAATCTTCGGCTTTGAGCCATATACGAGGGCTGGTCAAGAAGTAATAAAAAATCAAAACTTGCCTTCGAAAATTTGGTTGTTCCATTACTTTTTAACTACCCCTCACATATGACGCAAAACTGAATATTATGTTAAATTTGAAAATTTGTATTAGGAGAGCATAAGTCGAATAAGGTCTTTTTTTAAGCTCGGAAAATTTGGCTGTTCCATTACTCTGCTCAATGGTACACTGCATATCTATTAGTTTTCCCTTAATCTATGTTATGTCTGTACCTAATTTCACAACATAATATATCTATGGACCCATCTATGGAAAACTTTGGTTCATGTATGGTTATTTCTATGTTTCATTTAGAGATTTGGATTTTGTTTATTGTGTCTATGGTTTATTGTTTTCATGTATTTAAAATTTTGGATTAGGCTTAGTGTCTGGGCATGTATAGAAGGCTATTTTGTTTTACTTGCTGGATTTATTCAATTTAGTGCTGTTAATTTGTTTTCCTCACCCCTTTGTAATGCAAGTAAGTAGGTTAGTTAGACATCTATCAAAGATACATGTACATTTTATATATTTATATTATAAGTCTATGCACACGTTTACATGTAATAAATACTTGTGTGACCTTCAGCATTCCTAGTTTTTTAGCACTTTGTAACATTCTCTACTGTAAAAACTAATCTATTTATCTTTTACCATTGTTACATGTAACAAAACATTTTGTAAGGACACTACTAAGACTTGGACACCGCATGTCAACTGGCAGTGGTCATAGGTCTGCATAGCAGGCCCCTTTCATCTGAGGATGTAGCAGTATTTGAAAGAAACGTGAAAGTGCCTTCCCTTCACACTTGGAGCAAGCAACATGTATCTTTCTCTAAAGGGAAGGATTTGCATGACAGAAATGCAATTCCTTGAATGCATTAGGAAGTAACACAATCAGAAAGGTAAGAGGAAACAACATTTAAAGTCAGTTAGATATTGATTTAAGGTAAAATGATCTATTGGTTTAAATATGTACAGAGGTATAAATTCTTTTACAATTTTATGCATTGCAACTGCAACCTAAGTATTGCAATAATACATTATGGAGCATTAAAATTTATTATAACAAACCAATAAATAATAATTGAAAAATGTATAGAAAACACGAGAACGTGAATTTTATGGTTTGTTTATTTCATGAACACAAAAGGATGACAGACTAGTTAATAACATTTAAGACTCAATTGTACGAGAACTTATTCTGATTCTGATTTTCATTTTGAGTTCTAGTCTCCACAAGACTGGACAAATAACTAGAATAAAGAGATGTGTAGGAGTTATTTGTAATTACTTTTAATCGTTAAAAAATTAGCAATATGTAGAGTTAACAAATTAACAGCTTTAAATGAAGCGATTTTAACATACAAAACTAATGTTCTTGAACTAGATAATTAGAAATTATAAATTTCTTAAACAAAATATTGCTTTTGTATTCAGTTTTAGGCCTTTAGTAGTATAAAAAATTAATTTTTATAATTTATTATGAATTTATGTACGTTATGCGCTTTTGAACACTTAAGAGTATTTAGAGTTGCCTAACCACATATTCGGTTTCTCTGAATTAATTTTTGTATTTTATGTGATTCTGTCCATCAGAGGTGACCTTTCATTTGTTCGACAGGTCTGGATTAAAAATTTTCGTAGGATTGCTACTAAATGGAATTAATATTTTTGAAGAAGGTTTAAATTAATTTTCCAATTTTGAATTATAACCTTTAGAGGCATTCACCTTGAATGGATTCCAGAAAAGATAAATAATAACTACACATATCCTGTATTCGTAATCAATCTTTTAAACTTACTTTCAATTAAAAATAGTATGTGATTGTGAATGACCTAAAATTAACTTCTTTTGTATGGTTACTCTGTAGCTCCGTTTTTGAATCTAGAACTTTGA